>NW_022436985.1:6368215-6384162 GCF_009761245.1 Sapajus apella | reverse complement strand
GATGCAAAAATCTTCAATAAAATACTGACAAGCCGATTGCAACAGCACATCAAAAAGCTTATCCACCATGATCAAGTAGGCTTCATCCCGGGGATGCAAGGCTGGTTCAACATACGCAAGTCTATAAACGTAATTCACCACATAAACAGAACCAAAGACAAAAACCACATGATTATCTCAGTTGATGCAGAGAAGGCCTCTGACAAAATTCAGCAGCCCTTTACGCTAAAAACTCTCAATAAGCTAGGTATCGATGGAACGTATCTCAAAATAATAAAAGCTATTTATGACAAACCAACAGCCAATATCATACTGAATGGGCAAAAACTGGAAGCATTCCCCTTGAAATGTGGCACCAGATAAGGATGCCCTCTCTCACCACTGCTATTCAATATAGTATTAGAAGTTCTAGCCAGAGCAATCAGGCAAGAAAAAGAAATAAAGGGCATTCAAATAGGAAAGGAGGAAATCAAATTGTCTCTATTAGCAGACGACATGATTGTATATCTAGAAGACCCCACCGTCTCAGCCCCAAACCTCCTGAAACTGATAAGCAAGTTCAGCAAAGTCTCAGGATACAAAATCAATGTGCAAAAATCACATGCATTCCTATACACCAATAACAGACTTAAAGACAGCCAAATCAAGAACAAACTTCCATTCATAATTGCCACAAAGAGAATAAAATACCTAGGAATACAACTAACAAGGAATGTAAAGAATCTCTTCATGGAGAACTACAAGCCACTGCTCAACGAAATAAGAGAGGACACAACCAGATAGAGAAACATTCCTTGTTCATGGTTAGGAAGAATCAATATCGTGAAAATGGCCATACTGCCCAAAGTAATTTACAGATTCAATGCTATCCCCATCAAGCTACCAATGACCTTCTTCGCAGAACTGGAAGAAGCCACCTTAAACTTCATATGGAACAAAAAGAGAGCCCGAATAGCCAAGTCAATTCTAAGCAAAAAGAACAAAGCGGGGGGCATCACACTACCAGACTTCAAACTATACTACAAGGCTACAGTAATCAAAACAGCATTGTACTGGTACCAAAACAGAGATATAGACCAATGGAACAGAACAGATGCCTTGGATCAATGCCACACATCTACAACCATCTGATCTTTGACAAACCTGACAAAAACCAGCAATCAGGAAAGGATTTCCTGTTTAACAAATGGTGTTGGGAAAACTGGCTAGCCATGTGCAGAAAGCAGAAACTGGACCCCTTCCTGACACCTTACACTAAAATTAACTCCAGATGGATTAAAGACTTAAACATAAGACCTAACACCATAAAAACCCTAGAAGAAAATGTAGGCAAAACCATTCAGGACATAGGTGTAGGCAAGGACTTCATGACCAAAACACCCAAAGCATTGACAACAAAAGCCAAAATAGACAAATGGGACCTAATCAAACTCCACAGCTTCTGCACAGCAAAAGAAACAATCATTAGAGTGAATCGGCAACCAACAGATTGGGAAAATATTTTTGCAGTTTACCCATCTGACAAAGGGCTGATATCTAAAATTTACAAAGAACTAAAACAGATTTACAAGAAAAAAACTAACAAGCCCATTCAAAAGTGGGCAAAGGATATGAACAGACACTTTACAAAAGAAGACATACATGAGGCCAACAAACATATGAAAAAATGCTCATCATCACTGGTCATCAGAGAAATGCAAATCAAAACTACATTGAGATACCATCTCACTCCAGTTAGAATGGCGATCATTAACAAATCTGGAGACAACAGATGCTGGAGAGGTTGTGGAGAAATAGGAACACTTTTACACTGTTGGTGGGAGTGCAAATTAGTTCAACCATTGTGGAAGACAGTGTGGCGATTCCTCAAGGACCTAGAAATAGAAATTCCATTTGACCCAGCAATCCCATTACTGGGTATATATCCAAAGGAGTACAAATCATTCTACTATAAGGACACGTGCACACTAATGTTCATTGCAGCACTGTTTACAATAGCAAAGACCTGGAACCAACCCAAATGCCCATCGACGATAGACTGGATAGGGAAAATGTGGCACATATACACCATGGAATATTATGCAGCCGTCAAAAACGATGAGTTTGGGTCCTTTGTAGGGACATGGATGAACCTGGAAACCATCATTCTCAGCAAACTGACAGAAGAGCAGAATTTCAAACATCGCATGTTCTCACTCATAGGTGGGTGTTGAACAATGAGAACACATGGACACAGGGAGGGGAGCACTACACACTGGGGTCAGTTGGGGGGAAATAGGGGAGGGTGGGTGGGGGGTGGGAAGCTGGGGAGAGATAGCAAGGGGAGAAATGCCAGATGTAGGTGAAGGGGAGGAAGTCAGAAAATCACACTGCCATGTGTGTACCTATGCAACAATTTTGCATGTTCTTCACATGTACTTCAAAACCTAAAATGCAATAAAATAAATAAATGGGAAAAATAAATAAATAAATAAATAATAATAAAAAAAAAAACAACTGCAAACAACTATTTGGAAATAAATAGGATGACCTAAAGGAAATAAACAAATTTCCAAAACTCAATTTTTAATAAAAAATCTTTAATAGACTAATACTAATTAAGGAGATTGAATCAATAATATAGATTCTCACATCATAAAAAAAGGCGTAAGACCTATGGCATCCACCGGACATTTACACAAGTATTCATACCAACCCTTCTAATTCTTCTAAAAAACTGAAGAAGAAAGAGCACTTTCAAACTCACATTAAGGTGCCAGCATGATGCTGATAACAAAGACAGACAATGACACTTCAAGAAAACTAAAGGCCAATATTGTTGATGAACATAGATACAAAATTTCTCAATGAAATACTTGCGAACTCATAAAATGATTTGGGAGGGATTCCCTCTTTTTGTATTGTTTGGAATAGTTTCAGAAGGAATGGTACCAGTTCCTCTTTGTATATCTGCTAGAATTCAGCCTGTGAACCTGTCTGGACCTGGACTTTTTTTGGTTGGTAGGCTATTAATTGTTGCCTCAACTTCAGCCCTTATTATTGGTCTATTAAGGGTTTCAACTTCTTCCTGGTTTAGGCTTGGGAACAGAAAATCAAACACCGCATGTTCTCACTCATAGGCGGGTGTTGTACAAGGAGAACACAGGGACACAGGGAGGGGAGCATCACACACTGGGGTCTGTTGGCAGGGAGGGACAGCGGTGGGGGGGTAGTGGGGAGGTCAGGGAGGGATAACATGGGGAGAAATGCCAGACGTAGGTGATAGGGGGATGGAGGGACAAACCACATTGCAATGTATGTACCTATGCAACAATCCTGTATGATCTACACATGTACCCCAGAACCTTAAGTACAATAAAAAATAAATAAATAAATAAATAAAAAGAAATACTTGTGAACTGAATTCAATAGGCCATTAACAGGATCAAAGGCTATGATTAAGTTGGGTTTATCTATAAAATGCAATGATGGTTCAACATATACAAATTAATAAATTTGAGCAACTGCATGAACAGAATGAAGGTTAAAGTCATATGACAATCTCCATAGATGCTGAAAATGCATTTGACAAAATTCAATATTCTTTCCTGATAAAAATTCTCAATGAATAAGGTTTTGAGAAGATATATTTCAACACAATATAGTTCATATGTCACAAGCCCACAGCTAACATAATACTCAATAGTGAACAGCTGAAAGATTTTCCTCTGGGATCAAGAAGAAAACAAAAGCATTCACTCTTGCCATGTCTATACAAAATACTACTGTAAGATCTAGCCAGAACAATTAGGAAAGAAAAAGAAATTAAAGGCATCCAACTCAGAAAAAAAAAAAAAAAGAAAAATATCTCTGTTTTCATATTATATAATTTTATATGTGGAAAACCCTAAAGGTATTACCTAATAATGATTTGAACCAATAAATTAAGTCAGTAAACTAGCAGGATACAAAATCACCTTAAATTATCAATTGTGTTTCTATATACCAACAACCAACCGTCTAAAAAATTATGAAAAATTCCCATCCATGATAACATCAAAAAGAATAAAATACTTCAGCATTGCTATAGTTTTGATGTTTGTTCATCCAAACCTCATGTGGAAATGTGATTACCAGTGTTGAAGGTGGGGCCTAATGGTAGGTATTTAGACAATGAAGGCAGAATTCCTTATGAATGGCTAGGTGACATTTTTCTAGTAATGAGTGAGTTCTCCTTAGTTCCCATGAGAGCTAGCTGTTATAAAACAAACAATCCCATCATAAAGTGGGCTAAGGACATGAACAGACAATTCTCAAAAGAAGATATATAAATGGCTAGCAAACACATAAAAATAATAATAATAAAAAAAAAGCTCAAAATAAATAAATTAAAAAAAAAAAAAAGCTCAACATCACTAATGATCAGGGAAATGCAAATCAAAACCACAATGCCCTATCACCTCACTCACACAAGAATGCCCATAATCAAAAAATCAAAAAACAGTAGATGTTGGCATGGATGAAGTGAACAGGGAACACTTCTACACTGCTGGTGGGAACATAAATTAGTATGGCCACTCTGAAAAACTGTGGGGATATTCCTTAGAGAAGTAAAAGTAGAACCACCATTTGATCCAGCAGTCCCACTACTGGGTAGGTACCCTAGGAAAATAAGTCATTATTCAAAAATGGTACTTGCTCACACATGTTTATAGCAGCACAATTCACAACTGCAAAATCTGGAACCAACCCAAATGCCCATCATTCGCAACTAAACACCAATCAATGAGTGGATAAAGAAATTTTGGTGTATATATACAATGTAATACTAACAGCCACATAATGGAATGAATCGACATCATTTGCAGTGACCTGGATGAGATTGGAGACTATTATTCTAAGAGAAGTAACTCAGGAATGGAAACCCAAACATGTATGTTCTCAGTGATACATGGGAGCTAAGCTGAGAGTTCAAAGTCATAAGAATTATGAAATGGACTTTGGGGACTTGGGGGGAAGAGCAAGGTGGGGGTGAGGGATAAAAAACTACAAATATGGTACAGTGCATACTGCTCAGGTGATGACTGCACCAAAATTTCACAAATCACCGCTAAAAGACTTACTCATGTAACCAAATACATCCTGTACACCAATAACTTATGGAACAATAAAAATTAAGAAAGAGAGTCTGGCACCTTCCTCTCTCTAGCTTGCTCTCCCACAATGCCATCTCTATATGTGCCAACTCTCCTTTACCTTCCACCACTAATGGATGCATTCTGAAGCCTTCACCAGAAGTGGATCATGATGCCATGCTTTTTGTATAGCCTGTAGAACCATAAGCCAAATAAATCTGTTTCTTTATAAATAACTCAGTCTCAGGTACTTCTTTAAAGCAAAAGAAAATTGACTAAGATAGGCTTACATTTAACCAAAAAGGTGAAAGTTCTGTACACTGAAAAGTGTTACTGTAAATTTATACTGATTTAATCTTCTTACTGATGACTGATTCTGTAATATTAGTTGTAATGTCTCCTCTTTCATTCTGATTTTATTTGAGTTTTTTGGGAAGAACTAGACTCAAATAAGTCACTTTCCCAAATGCCTCATATCTTGATACTATCATCTTGGGGTTTAAGTTCCTTTTAGAGTGCCAAATACATTCAAACCATAGAGTATGTGGAATTTAACTAAAAGGTGAACTCATAAAGAGAGTAGAATGATGGTTATCAAAAACTAATGATACACACTATACTTCAAATTCAAGAGGCTCACAGAACACCAAGTAGTACAGATATACTAAAAATTTATAGCTAGACATATGATATTCTTAATAAATTTAAAAGATTACTTTTTTAAAAGTAGCAATAGTAACATTGTAAAAGGTGACATTTGACATGGCATTTATTGGTGAAGTATGTTGAATCATCAACCAGGATAGACAAGTTGTTAATTTTCAGTTTATTATCCAAATTTTGTTCAGCATCACGTAATATGTCATCAATATGTTGACCTATTATACTATTTGAGAAACAACTTTTCAACCCATCATACTGCATCTTATTCAACATTTTAGTAATTATAGCTTTGTATGGTGACATTATTAGTTTCACACCAATGATGTGGCTGCTTGTTATCTGTGTGATAACTTCTGTTACTAAATACCTTGTATTTTGTGCCTTTTTATTTTTTTCAAAAATAAGAACTTCACTGTGCTTGTTTAAATAGTAAAATAGCCCCTTTAACAAAACATGAACAGGCCAATAATGAGTAATAAGATCAAAGCAGTAACTAACTTTCCTATCAAAGAAAAGCTCAGCATATGATGGCCTCACAGCTAAATTCTATCAAACATTTTAAAAAGAATGAATACCAATTCTACTCAAACTATTCTTAAAAGAAATAAGAGGCAGCAATATTTTTAAACTTATTCTATCAAGTTAGCATCATCCTGATACAAAAATCAGTCACATATGTAACAAAGAAAGAAAGCTATAGACTAACATCTCTGATGAACATAGATGCAAAAATCCCCACAAAATGCTACAAAACTGAATTCAACAACATATTGAATTTAACAACACATTCGCCATAATAAAGTGGATTCATCTCAAGGATGGAAGAGTGTTTCAACAAATGCAAATCAATAAATACAACATATCACGTTCACAGAATCAAGGACCAAAACCATATAATCATTTCAATAGTTGCTGAATGAGCATTTGACAAAATTCCACGTACATTTGTGATAAAAACTCTCAACAAACTGGACACAGAAGGAAAACACTCAAAAACAAAACAAAACAAAACAAATAAAGGCCATGAATGACAAATCCAACACTAAGATCATATGGAGAAAATTGGAAACCTTTTCTCTAAGATCTGGGACAAAACAAGGATGCTCACTTTTACTCAGATTAGTGCTGGGAGTCCTAACCAGATCAATTAGGCATAAGAAAAAAATAAAGGACATCCAGATTGGACAGGAAGAACTGAAATTATCCTTGTCAACAGATGGCATAATCTTATATTTAGAAAAACCAAAAGATTTCACACACAAAAAAACCTGTTTTAACTGATAGACAAATTCAGTAAAGTTGCAGGATACAAAATCAACATAATAGAATCAGCAGCATTTATATATGCCAACAGCTAACAATCTGAAAAGGTATTCAAGAAAGAAATCCAATTTGTAATAGCTACAAAAAATACCTAGAAATAAATTTTATAAAAGAAGTGAAAAATCCCTACAAGGAAAATTCAAAACACTGTTGAAATAAATTGAGAAGGACACAACACACAAAAATGCAATGATATCCATGCTCATGGATTGGAAGCATTAATAGTTAAAATGTCCATAATACTCAAAGTTACTTACAAATTCAATGCAAATCCTATCAAAACACCAAGGATTCTTCAAAGAAATATTTAAATATCATCAAATTTATATGGAAATGCAAAAGACGCAGAATAACCAAAGCAATCCTCAGCAAAAAGAAGAAAGTTGAAGTCATCATGCTATATGACCTCAAAATATGCTACAAATTCATTTTAATTCAAACAGCATGGTGCTTGAAAAAAATCAGACACATGGCCCAATGGAGCAGAATAGAGAACCTAGAGATAAATTTACACATTTTCAACTAACTTGTTTTTGACAAAGACACCAAAAATATATATTATGAAAAAAACAGTCCCTACAATAAATGGTGCTAGGTAAACTGCTGGATAAATATATGCAGAAGTATAAAGCTAGACTCCTATCTCTCATGATATCAAAAAATCAAATCAAAATTCATTGAAGCCTTAATTCTAAGACTTGAAACTATGAAACTACCAGGAAACACTGGAAACACTTTAGGGAATTAGTCTGGGCAGAGATTTTTGGGTAAGACCTCAAAAGCACAGGTAACAGAAACAAAAATACACAAATGGGATGACATCAAGCTAAAAAGTTTCTGCACTGCCAAGGATATAATCAACAAAATAAAGAGACAACACACAGAGTGGAAGAAAATACTTGTAAACTATCATCTAACAATGGTTTAATAACCAGAATATTTAAGGAACTCAAACAACTCAACAGCAGAAAATGAATAATCCAATTAAAAATGGACAAAAGATCTGAGTATCCATTTCTCAAAGGAAGACATACAAATAACAAAGTTATAAGAAAAAATTCTGTACATCACAAGTCACCAGGAAAAGGCAAATCAAAACCACACTGAAACATTATCTTACTTTTTTAGAATGGCTAATATTAAAAAAGTGAAAAACTAACAGATGCTGGTGAGAATGTTGAAAAAATACAGCTCTTGTATACTATTGGTGGGAATGTAAGTTAGTACATTAGTGTATAGTGACTCATGGAAAATAGTATGGAGTTTTCTCACAAAACTAAAAATAGAAGTTTTATATGCTCTAGCAATCCTACTACTGGATATTTATCCAAAGGAAAAGAAATCAATATATCAAAGAGATACCTCCACCCACATGTTTTTTGCTTCACTATTGTGCTCATCAACAGATAAATGAACAAAGAAAATGTGCTACATATAAAAAACTGAATATAATTTAGCCATAAAAATGAATAAAATTCTGTCATTTGCAGCAACATGAACGTAATTGGAGGTTATTGCATTAAGCTAAGTAAGCCTATCACTGAAAGACATATAACACATGTTCTTACTCATATGTAGGAGCTACAAATGTGGATCTTTACAGAGAGTTGATAGGTGGTTAACTGGCTGAGAAGGGTGGGAGAAAAGTGGGAAGAGTGGTTGCTCAATAGATACAAAGATACAATTAGATAGAAGAAATAAACTCTATTGTTTGATAGTATAGTAAATGGGCAACTATAGTTAACATACCTCCCCTCCAGCAAAAATATAATTTGTTGCATAGTCAAAATTGCTGGAGGAAGGGTATTGGAATGTTTGCAACATAAAGAAAGAGTGAATGTTTGGGAAGATGAATGTCTCAATTGCCCTGGTTTGATCATTGTACATTGCATGTATATATCAAACTACCACATTGCATGTATATATCAAACTACCACATGTGTCCCAGACAGATGTACAAAAATTATGCATCAATTCTAAAAAAAAAAAAAAAAAAAAAAAAAGGCACTTTTAATTGTCAAATGCCTGTGACTTGTGGTTAAGTGCTCTTTCTACTTAAGTCATGCTGCATTTGTATGTTGTTTCCCACATACAGCACATAATGGAATAGGATAATTTGGATTATCATCCTTTCTTATGCAATATACACTCATAAATTGCTTTTGTTATGAACCTGTCATAATTTATGTATGTCCCTTATATCACTAGTGCATTGAAATGAATCAGAAGATTTTAATTCATCATTAATTTTCTAAATAAGAACTTTATTGGGATATAATTTACATACCATAAAATTCAATACTTTAAATTACACATCAGTGATTTTTAGTATATTCAAGAAGTTGTTCAATTATTCATTATTCCATTTATCATATTTGTTTTTAGGGCAAAAATGAAATCTTTTTCAATATCACAACACGTATGTAAAAGTAATCTAATTGGACCATCAGACATATTTCAAAATACATGTTCTAATAAAATACAAAACAGAATACTGTAAAAAATTAAAAATATATTAATTGGATACACTACTAAAAATATAAAACCTTAACATATGTTTTAATTCTGACATCCAAACTAAGTTTTTGGAACATTGAGGACAGTATAGAAGGGGGAAGATAATAAAAGCAGCACATACAGCTTGCCACTTTAAAAATGAGTATTTCCCAGCCAGGTGCAGTGGCTCATGCCTGTAATCCCAGTACTTTGGAAGGCTAAGGCAGGCAGATTACCTTAGGTCAGGAGTTGGAGACCAACATGGAGACACCCCATCTCTACTAAAAAAAACAAAATAACATGCATGGTGGTGCATGCCTGTGATCCCAGCTACTCAGGAGGCTGAGGCAGGAGAATCACTTGAGCCCAGGAGACAGAGGTTGTGGTGAGCTGACATCAAGCCATTGCACTCCAGCCTGAGCGACGAGAACAAAACTCCCTCTCAAAAAAAAATTTTTTTAAGTGAATATTTCCCTTGACTTTTCACATACATTGAGACAACCTGTTTGTTTGCATAAAAGGAGATTAGGGAAGTAAGTTATGAAAGAGAAAATGAGGCCACTAGCCTACCATACTCCCCTCGTGCATTACAGAACTCACTTCTACATCATATCTATAGTTAAATCCACATGTTGTTAAAATCTGAGAATAAAATCAACTGACTGCTTTCTACTTTACACTGTCCTAGAGGACTATAAAACCTCTAAAACTTTGCTAATGAGGTTTGTCATTAACTGTCATCACTGCAAGTGCCAGTGTCACACAACTTGTGATGTTAAAAAAAAAAAAAAATCTATGTATTTGTTCAATTGCCACCTCTTGCAGAACCATTACTGACATCTCACTGAACTTTAGGTTTCCATGTAACCACAGTTGAGTAGCAAGCACTAGAGATGTAGTAGTACATTTGTTCTTTGCCTAGATCTTTTTACATGCGTAAAGGGTGTTCTTTGCAGGATTCTGTTTCTGATTGATTTTCTACACTGATTCTCTCCTTCCTCTGTCACTGTCAACTTCCTTGACTTTTTCTTTCTCCATCCTTAAGCAGTATTTTAAAAGTCTAAAGAAATTAAACAGTTAAGATGAGTAACCAACGTGAGACTTGGTATAACCATTAGAATTCCTGATGATCAGTTACATTAATGGTATTGTAAATGTAACAGTAGTGACTGGAAATGGGATAATTTGTAAAGCATGATGACAGCTCTTTCATCACATATCATATTAGAATGTGTTTATAGTCTATCAGTACCTTATTATGGTTAGGTTGAGAGACTATTAGAAATTCATACTTTCTCTTGGCAGATTTATGAAATGTCTATTAGTGGTCTGTACTATTTTAAGCCTTTGAATGTATAGTAATGACTAGGAACTCTTGAGTTCCCTTCTCTCAAGGAGATCATATTCCAAAACTGCAAGAAAATTCACATAGTATTTTCTTTTATTGAGAAATGTCCTTTCTTAGGTCTTGATCAGGTTCTTTGTGTTTTATTTTCTTCTTTAGAGCAGGCCAAGGGATGGATCCTGTTTCCTTTTCTTATTAGGTATCAACAATTCTAGCCCTTTCCATTCAATCTAGCTGCAAAAAGGAATGCAATTGCTCTTCACTGCTTCTTTCCTTGTGACACTAAGTATTCAAGAATCATTAAGTTTTGGAATTTTGGTAGTATTCCATATGGAAGAGATAAGCTTGATTTATCAGTAACACTGGCTGCTTCAACAAATAACCCCCAAGACCTCATGGACTTATTTCTTGCTCAAGTAAAGAATAGAAGAGTAACCCTGAGGATGTATGCCTTTTTTCCAAGGACTGAATCAGAGACTCAAACTCTTTTCAGATAGTGGCTTTACTATTTACAACATTTTGACTTCAACATAAGTGTGTTTCTCTGTATCAATCTGGCACAAAGGAAAATAATATTAAGCATCCTGAATAAAAGGGTTTTTTTTAGAAATCAGTTTTGTAAATGATGCACATACTTCTGCTCATATTCCATCTTCTAGGACTTAGTCTATGGCCATACCTATTTGGATGATTAATTTATGTGTAATCTTGATTAGGACATTGGTGCTAAGATTAAACATTTCTCAATTTGTCTGTGAGAATGTTTCCAGGTAAGATTAGCTTTTGAATGTATACATTTAGTAAAAGCCGACTGTCCTTCCCAGTGTGGGTGGGCATCATTCAATCCACTGAACGCCTGAATGGAAGGAAAGGTGAAGGAAGGAGGAATTTGCACCTTTTTTTCCTGCCTCACTGCTTGACCTGGGACATTCATCTCATCTTCCCTTGGACTAGGGCTTACATTATCAGTTTTTAGACTGAGAGTGAATTATACCACTAGATTTCCTGGGTCTCCTGCTTGCAGACAGATCACAGGGACTCCTGAGCCTCTGTGATCATGTAAGCCAATTCCTAATAACAAATATCCTTTAATTATATACATGTCCCATTGGTTCTGTTTCTCTGAAGAACCCTGACTAATACATCTACTTTCAAGAAAGGTTAGATTCAGGATATTTCTAAGACTATATGTGTTAGCTGATTGATGATTAATACTTATAAATCTCTCTAGCTATGAATCTTCTTAAATAATCTTTATTATATCAGTGATTTTGTTGGTCTGTTTATACCACTCAGCACATAAAGGTGCTCAGTAAATTAATAAGTGAATTTAAAAAGAGCAAATAGACAATTGATTATCTTTTGACTCAAGTGAACAACTGATCTTTCTGATAGTTGACATTCAATAGAAATATGAATCACACAAAGGTTAGATCTGTATTCTTCCACTCTAAGAGAGACTAACATTTAAATGAGGTGAAAATTAAATGAAAAATAAGCCTTAATTATATATCCACCAGAAGATAGTACATACTCTTATTTCTTTAAACTTTTCCACATAAGTATTAAAGGAGAACAAGGAATTCTAACACAATCATTACACAGAAACTGTAAACATACTATGTTCCAAGAGAATTAAGATATGATAAATATGATGCCCATCAGCAAGGAGAAATTCCTATGACTGTTGCAGTGATTATTTTTTTTACTAGTTAACCCTCTAAAGAAACTTCGTTTGAAGACTTTTACAGCCTCTGCTGTTTGCTGCAACCCTAAAACTAGAGACACCTCTTGGATCCAAATTTCCAGTCAGTGCATTGAAGTGAAACTTACAGCATTATACCCCTAACACTGTCAAGTTGGGACACTGTCAAAATGGACACAGCCCTTACTGCACCCTACATACTACAAGAAATGCTCTAAAAATAGTTACATATTCTCTTAATTGCCAGTGATAAGGTAGATGGTTTAGAAGGGACAAACTGAAAAAGCTGTTTTGACACAGAGGATATTTTCACAAGTAAAAATTTAAAAGACATTAACTTTATTTTTATTATTATTATTTTTTTTTGAGACGGAGTTTCTCTCTTGTTACCCAGGCTGGAGTGCAATGGCGCGATCTCGGCTCACCGCAACCTCCGCCTCCCGGGTTCAGGCAATTCTCCTGCCCCAGCCTCCTGAGTAGCTGGGATTACAGGCACACGCCACCTTGCCCAGCTAATTTTTTGTATTGTTAGTAGAGACGGGGTTTCACCATGTTGACCAGGATGGTCTCCATCTCTTGACCTCGTGATTCACCCGCCTCGGCCTCCCACAGTGCTGGGATTACAGGCTTGAGCCACCGCGCCCGGCCTAAAAGACATTAACTTTATAACCCGATAATGTAAGTAGCACACATCACCGATTCCTCCTGTCATTCTGACTTTTATTCCTAAGGTATGGTGAAAATGCAGTGAGCATTAGGGTTGAGGTAGAGTGAGAGATAAAATTTAATGGGGATCAGGAGGGTGTGACGCTCACGGATGGTCTGCACATCACTTATGGGACCCAACAGTACCACTGTCAAAGCTTGTGTGTGCCACTCAGTGGCAAAAGGAAAGGCCTACCTGAACCCTATTGCAACCATGGCTGATGAACCTGTCCGCTCCAGCAGCAGGGCCATGCAATGCCAATATGCTTCCCCTTGGTGCCTGAGGATCAGTTTTCATGGCATGCCTGGACCCAGCAAAGCCACTCTACAGCCTACAAAAACAGCTACCGCCTATGCAGATACCATTGACATTGATTACATTGGAAGAAGTCGTACAAAGACTATAATAGCACACTCACCAGAAACAAAGCCAAGCCATCCTACCCCACAAACACTATAAATGCATCTATAGAAAAAATGTTTTCCTAAGAAAAAGAAAGAAGTCGCTGTTAAACCAGAGGCACAGATATCAATGTAGAAACATAAGACACGTAAAGCAGCAAGGAAACATGACATCTTCAATGAAACACAATAATTCTTCAGTAACAGATCTTAAAGAAAAGGAAATATTTTTTAAAATCCTGAAAAGAAATTCAAAATAATTATCTTAAGAAAACTCAGTGAGACATAAGAGAACACAGATAGAAAAATACAAATAAATCAGCAAAACCACTTATGATGCCAATGAGAAATTCAACAAAAAAGATAGCTATCATACTAGCTATCTAGCATGTGCAGCATACTACAGTCTGTGTCCATGATCAGCTAGCATCTTGACAATGTTGGGTGTACAATGCTGTAAGTTTCACTTCAATGCACTGATTATAAATTTGGATCCAAGATGAGTCTCCAGTTTTGGGGTTGCAGCAACCTCTAATATTCTTTAAGACAGACCATATTTCAGAACTTTTGCACTGAAGAGTTTAATGAATGAAATAAAATATACAATCTAAATCTTCAACAATAGATTACATCAAGCATAACAAATAATATCTGAACTTGAAGACAAGTCTTTTGAAACAAACTAAAAAAAAAAGAATATAAAATCATGTCTATGAATTATATGAGAAAATATCAAGTGAACCAATATTCACATTTCCATAATTCCAAAAGGAGAAAAAATGAAAAAGAGCTCAGAAAACCTAAGTAATAAAATTAGAGCTACAAAATTCCCAAGTTTGGGAAAATGTAGTCATCTAGATACATGAGGCCTAAATATCCCCAAATGTATTTAGCTCCAAAAGGTGCTAACCAAGGTGCATTATAGTTTCATGGTCCAAAGTCAAAGGCTCAAAAAGATAATTCTAAAAACAGTAAGAGAAATTGTCCAGTTACATGTAAGAGGATCCCCATAAGACTAAAAGTGGATTTCCCAGCAGAAATATTTCAGACCAAGAAAGGAAGAAATTGCATATTCAATGTGTTGAAAGAAAATAATTATTATCTAATAAAACTATAACAAACAAAGTTATACTTTAAAAATGAAGGAATAAATTATTTTTAAGACAAACAAAAATTAAGGGAATTTATCATCACTACACTGACTCTATAAGAAACATTTAAGAGAATTCTACATTTGGAAGTGAAAAAAATCTCACATCATGAAAATGCTCAAAATAGAAAATTCACTGGTGGAACAGATAAAAAATGAGAAAGATAAAGGAATCAAATACTATCACTACAAAAAACCACCAAATCATAAACAATAAGAAAGAAACAAAAGGTATACCAAACAATCAGAAAACAATTAACAAAATGGCAAGAGTAAGTTCTAACCTATTAATAAGAAATGCAAATATAAATGGTATAAATTCTCAAATTAAAAGACAGAGTGTCTGATTGTTTTTTACTCTACCTATAAATAATACTCAACAACAACAAAAAGCACCAAGAAACTCACTTCACCTGTAAAGATATACATAAACTAAAAGTGAAGAGATTTAAAAGATATTTGATACAAACAGAAACTGAAAGCATGTAGGAGTAGGTATACCTATATCAGGTAATATAGACTTAATGGCAAAAAACTTATAAAGATACAAAGGAAGTTATTATATAAGTATAAATAGATCAATTCAACAATATTATATAATAATAATATATTTGCATGCAACAGTGAAGCATCCAGATATAGCAAATATTACTAGCACTAAAGAGAAAGATAGAACCTAACAGAACAATGATTGTGAACTTTCACACCCCACTTACAGCATTTCACTGACCACCTAGATTAAAAAAAAAAAAATTCAAAGAAATGTTGGACTTAAACTGCACTATGGAAAAATGAATTAAACAAAGATTTATAGAACATTTTATCCAACAACTATAGTATTAACATTCTTCTCAGCAGAACATGGAACATTCTTTAGGAGAGACCATATTGTAGGTCATGCAATAAGTCTCAACACATTTAAAATCATCAGAATTTTATTTAGTATCTTTTCAGGTCACAATCAAGTAAAATCAGAAATCAATAACAAGAGGAACTTTGGAAATTGTGCAAATAAATTGAAATTGAATGGAAATTGTGCAAATA
>NW_022436985.1:6343096-6368205 GCF_009761245.1 Sapajus apella | reverse complement strand
AATAAATTGAAATTGAATGGAAATTGTGCAAATAAATTGAAATTGAACAACATTCCTCTAAATGACCAACAGGTCTTTGGAGAAATTAAGAAAAAAAATTAAAAATTTTCTTGAAACAAATTTAAATAGAAACAACATACCAAAACAACAAGTCCTAAGAGGGAAGGTTATAGCAATAAACCTATTGGCCACAGTGGTTCATGTCTGTAATTCTACTGCTTTTGGAGGCCGAAATTGGAGGATCACTTGAAGACAAGAGTTCGAGATCAGGCTAGACAATGTAAAGAGACCCCATCTCTAAATTATATATATATATGTGTGTGTGTGTGTATGTGTGTGTGTGTGTGTAAATATACATATTATTTGGCCATGGTGGTGTGGTGGTGCATTCCTATAGTCCCAGATTATTGGCAGGCTGAGGCAGAAGTATGGATTAACCTCAGCAGTTCAAGGCTGCAGGGAGCTATGGTCTTGCCACTGCACTCCAACCAGGGCAACAGAGCAAGATTCTGTCTCAAAAAAAAAAAAAAAAAAAAGAGATTCTAGATTTAAAAAACCTAAAGATGCCCCTCAAGAAACTAGATAAGAATAAACCAAACCAAAAATTAGTAGAAGGAAGGAAACAGTAAGGATCAGCAAATGAAATAGAGACAAAAAGAATACAAAACATCAATGAAACAAAAAGTTGCTTTTCTTGGAAAGATAAACAAAACTGACAAACTATTAGCTAGACTAAAAAAATATATATTATCAAAATAAACATAAGAAATGAAAAAGGACATATAATAACTGACACCACACCTATATAAAGGATAATTAGAGGCTATTATAAACAACTGTACACCAAACAGTTGGGAAAGGTTAGAGTACATGGATAAATTCCTAGACACACATAATCTACCAAGAGTGAACCAGAAAGAAATAGAAAACCTAAAGAGATTTAATAATCAGTA
The DNA here is from genome assembly GCF_009761245.1 of Sapajus apella. Taxonomy (NCBI): domain Eukaryota; kingdom Metazoa; phylum Chordata; class Mammalia; order Primates; family Cebidae; genus Sapajus; species Sapajus apella. The sequence goes on along the minus strand of NW_022436985.1, from coordinate 6,367,252 downwards.
ATGAGATTGAATGAGTCATGAAAAGTCCCCCAATAAAATAAACCACAGTACTAGATGGCTTTACTGCTGAATTCTGCCAAATTTTAAAATAAAAACTAACACCAATTCTTATTAAACTATTCCAAAAAATTGAAGAGGGGCGGGAGCTTTCTCAAATCTACTATACAAGGCCAGCAATATCCTTGAGGGATCAGGCTAGAAAAGGACTCCCGGGTTCAGAACAGGAACTCTTCAGTAGAGAGACTTCTCATCCCTCCCTGCAGCAAAATGGGCTGGGACAATTACTCAGGGCCTCAAGCCCAATAAGAGATTAAAAATAAACCCCTCAGTGCAAAGATTAAAAATGAACATCTCTCATTGGACAAAAAAGGGAGAGGGGAGGAGATAAGGAAGAAAATATAAACTCCAGCCTTCCAAGCCAGCAGCACCCCTCCTGGGTCCCCTTCCACTACATGGAAGCTGTAATTTGGTCTGCTTAATAAACTGAATCACTGTGCACTCTTTTATTCTGTGAATTCTATTCAATCTGTAACACTCATCATAGCACTAGGGCCCACTCCTTCATTCTTGAATTGATTCCAAAACCAGACAAAGACACAACAACAGAATAAAATTACAGAAGAGTATCCCTGATAAACATAGATGCTCAACAAAACACTCGCAAATCAAATCAACAGCACATAAAAAAGATATACCAGGATATAAGGAAGATTCAACATATAGAAATCAATGAATGTGTTATAACATTCAATAAAGAACAAAAATAATAATCTCACTAGATGTAGAAAAAATATTTAATAAATTCATCATACCTTCATGATAAAAACACTCAACAAATTAGGCATAGAAAAACCTACCTCAACACAATAAATGCCAAATATGACAAACCCACATATAACTGATGATGAATAACATAATGGTGAAAGCCTTTGTTCTAAGAAATGTAACAAGAAAAGGATGCCCACTTTCACTACGTTTATTCAACATAGTACTAGAAGTCTTAGCCACAGCAATTAGGCAAGAGAAAAAATATAAAGCACACACAAATTGGAAAAGAGGAAGTCAAACTGTCTGTCTTTGCTGACAACATGATCTTATATATAGAAAGTCTACAGAATCCCCTGTAAAACACTTAGAACTGATATATGAATTCAGTAAAAATGCTGGTTAAAAATTTAACGTACAAAATTTATTTGCATGTTTATACACTAACAATGAACTATTAAAAAGAGGTCAATAAAGCAGTCTTATTTAGAAGAGTGACACAAAATACCTAGGAATAAATTTAACCAAGAAGATGAAATAGCTGTACAATAAAAACTATGAAACACTGATGAAAGAAATTGAAAAGGCACAAATAATGGAAAGTTTCTCATGTTTGTGAATTGGGAGCATTAATATTGTTAAAATTATCTAACTGTCCACAGCAATCTATAGACTTGATGTAATCCTTATAAATCTACCAATAACATTTTTCACAGATATAGAAAAATAAAGCAATTCTAAAATTTGTGTGGAGACACCAAAGACACCCAAAAGCCAATTAAGCTCCAAACAACAAAAAGAGCAATGCTGGAGGCATCACATTACATGCCTTCAAAATATACTATAAAGTTATAGTAAACAAATTGGCATAACATTGGTGTAAAAAAGATATATAGATGTTGAGATTCACTTGGGATGGCTATAAAAGGATAAGAAAAAAAGGCATTACAGACCAAAGCCAAGCATCCAAACCAAAGGAAAAAAAAAAAAAAATGGAAATAAGCTCTGGCAGAAAAGCTCCGCCCAAAGCCAGCAGCTGCAGCCCAGGTAGGGGGAGCTAGCAGCACAAGCAGGAAGTAGTGAGCAGCACCTGGGCAGGGCCCGCATGGGGACCTGTGCTGCTCTCCACAGGTGCCCTGCAGTGAAATTTCGTGTGTTCTTTGGTTACAAGCAACATCCCAAATTGTAATTCTCTGCTAAAATTTAAGTAAAATTTAAGAATTTATAAGACGTTTTTCTGATATTAGTCACTGTTATTTCAATCCAACCCCTAACATGACTCTTTTAAAATCCAATTTAAGTAAAACAATAACCTCTGAAAGGAGAAAAATTACAGCTAGCCCATGAATTAGTAAGGAGCAATTAAAATCCAGTCATATTGCTTTGCTCCTCAGTAAAAAATAATTTCCTAATTAATTAACAAGTTGCAAAACCTGTTTTCGATCTTAAAAGACAACACTACTAGCACACGCCTTATTTATGCTTAATTTTATAAATTTAGATAATACATTTCTAACAGCTATAAAAAATGCCCCATGAATTAGTCAAAAAGAATTTAAAAGCTAAGCATGTAAAACCACACATTATCCTTTGAAGGAAAACTTTAAGCCAAATTAAACAATATTTGTCAAATTAAAAAGTAAAAATGTGCCCATTCTCAGTAAATTTGTATGTGAGTGTGGTAAAGACATATGCATAAAAAATGATTTGAGATAGTCTTTGCTCTACTATTAAGTAACTGTTTTCAGAACAGTTTGCCAGTTTAAAGTCTATAAACTTGGTCAGCCTAAAAACTTAACTGCAAAATTTAAGCTGTTCTGCCTGTGGCTCTAAGCACATGGTTAAGATATATTATTTGAGTCTCTGCTTTCCAGAGATGCTCTCAGATTTCCTCTTAAAACTTCATGTTACCAATTTCAGCTTGCCACCTTAATAAATTATGCAGTCAGTTGCTAAGTTATTATCCTCATATTATCAAGATTCCTTTAAGGAAAAAACAATTGGAAGTGATATTGCACCTCCCCATACCTAATGATTTATCACTGTTTACTAATGAATCAGGTAAACAAAGAAAATCTGTAGTCTGGTAAAACCACATAATTCAGTCACCCAATCTAAGTTTACTAGCAGTCAAGAAGCTGAAATTTGAGCTGTGACACTAACATTAAAACTACTTTCACTCAGCCCATAAATATAGAAAGTAACTTAGCTTACTCAGTTTATCTATTACAAAATATTAAAACAGCATCAATTAAGTCTAATCTCAAGCCCACAGCTCACTACCTGGCCTATTAGCTTATGGCAATGAACAAGCTGACTTACAAATAATAACGTCACTGCTTAAGACAAAAACAAAGACTAGACAAAGAAATAGAAAAAAAGAATCAGTAAGAGAGGGAGAGAAAGATGAGGCAAAGAAAGGTATGAAAAGCAAGACAAAAGAGATAAACTAGGAAGTAAAAAGAAAAATATTTAAAAAGTTATAAGGTTGCAACTTTAGTAAGAAAGGTTATAAAACAAAACTGTTTAAGCATATCTAAGTTTGTCAGTGAAAGTTGTAAAAAATGTTATAGGAGGAAATTTGTTTTGAAGGTCTAAGCAAGTTTTAAAACATTAATTGTACAAAATAATCTGTGTGTAAATGTATTGGTTAAAAGTTAAGGAAGTATCTCGGTTTTTTGTAAACTAAACATTAAAATAAAGCACAAGTTGTTCTTAAAGTACTAACCTGTTCTTTTACAAAGATTATAAAAAGTCTCTTAGCAAAGGCACAACCACTACAATTTCCAGTACACCAGCACCAGGCAAGAGACTGCATCCTCATCAAAGAATGCAAAGAAAAAAAAAACCCAGAAACTCAAGCCAGCCTAAAAAAAATCCTGCAAAACAATGCAGCTTCCTCAAACCACACATGCCCCACACCTCACCTGAGGAATGCTGACGAAGACAACACAAATGGCAAATCAAATCCTGATTAGGATTTATTTTTTATTCTTTGACTTTGCCATTTTCTAAGCTACATCTTTCTGCCCTGTAACCTAAACGAACACCCTTTTACAGCTTCTAACAACACAACTGCTTAATTAAAGAAAAATTAACTTACCTCCAGTAAAGTTCCTCATTAATGGCATACAGTAAACTGAAATGCCAAGTAACACTACAGGTCAAACACAAAAGATTCACAGTTACACTTATGACCTTTATAGTCTCAGCCATATTCATCTTAGCAACTGCCAATGTGGCAGTGGCATCAATTACTAAGGCAGTACAAACAGTTGCTTTTTAAATAATCTGGCCAAAAACAATGGAAAGTTGTGCAAAATCATTTCTCCTGGTTAAACTCCCATTCCTAGGAGTTGCTCTTTAACTGGAAAAGACTGTTGCTAATTGTGCTCATAATTGTCTTATGTGTTAATCCTAGCATGCAAAGCTGGAATAAAAGCAAGGACCACCTCACCTAACAGAATCATGGCTAAACACATCAGTAACCAGCAAACAACAGAACCTAATTTTATTAAAAAGAAAAAGGGAGAAATGTTGAGATTCACTTGGGGTGGCTGGCAAAATATTACAGAAAATATTAAGGAAAGTTATAAATTGTAGTCTCAAACCTTCTGGAAGGCCACAAGGTTTTATTAAAACAGGGTAAAGGCAGAGGGTCCATTACGTTAGAAAAGATAAAAACAATAAAAGGCTTTCCCAGTTTAAGTCTATTTACCTCACATTCCTTTGTCTTTATTCCGTTTACTCAAGTAAACTTTGTGCTGGATGGTCCTCTCAGGAGAAGATCAAAGGGAAATTACCCATTAATAGTGTTTACTCTGGGCTTGAAACCTAAAGCTTTTATCATTCATATAACCACTCTTTTAACCATGTTAATTATCCGCAAGTGTTATCTGAAAATGTCTGTTGTAAAATCTAACTAAATAAATGTAACAATGAAGAGGGAGTCTTGGTCAATTGGCTACAGTTCACCCTCTCAAAGCACTCAACAACCATCACTAGCCCACTTAAATCACTGTAATGGTAAAAGAGTACATTTATTCATCTGTCATTAAGTCAGGGTCTGCAGGCCAGACCTCCACAGGTGGTGGTAAATGTCTCACATAGACCAACAGAACAGAATAGAGAACCCAGAAATAAATCCACGTATTTACAACCAAAGGAAGTCAAGAATGTACACTAGAAAAATGATACCAAAGTTGACCCCATAGAAAGGTATTTTGCAGAGATCACCATTTGCCTCTGTGTAAGTAACCTCATTAGTTATGCTTCATACAGCAAGAAAACTGCAAGGCCCGGGTCAGAATGTAAGGCTGCCCTACAAATTACACAAAGTAATATGGAGTTGGAGACATGTGTATTGTAACACCCAAATCTAATCATATCTCCCAGTAATGTCCCTCTCTCTACCTTACTGGAGAAATGCCTATGGATTGGAGTATGTTCTGAGTGCAAAAGGACTGCTCCTGTTTTAAATTCTGCTGTACTCTAGAGTTTATGACAACTGTAAAACCTTTCACATTTGCACATACTACCACTTCTCATTTCACTTCCACATCTACTTCTGCCAATCCCCTACAGGCATATACTAAAGCCCCAGAATTTAAAACCATCATCTGGGTCCCAGTTCACCAAAATAGCCCAATTTTTTTCATATTCTAGGCTGAGATTGATGTCCACTTTCTCAAAGGCCTAAATTGTTGGGTCTTCCACATGATAGGAACTCATTGCTACCTGGCGTGACAATCTACCTGCAGATTTGACATAGCTACCACTGTTACAAGGCTTCAGACTTCTCATTCAGCCTTAAGACTGGGGAAGACATGTTACGTCTCATTCAGTTCCACCCAGTTCTTTACAATCCAATGCCTTCTACCTTTGAACAAAGGTAAAATGGTGGTCCTCAGAAATTGCCCTGCACTAATAGCATCATGGCACAGCCATCCTTTTGACCACATTGACTGGCCAGCTAGTATATTTGGATTCAGCAAACTTACCACAGGTATTTATTGCCTCGAGAGTGATGACTATATTAATTTCTTTCTTTTCCCAAACCTGGTCTGTTTTACCTTACTATGAGGAAGAGAATGGTGATAAAGAGTGGTAGATTAAACTAGTTAACATTGTTTGGTGTTTGGTTAATACTTTGAATGTGTCTCTTTCAGGTATTTTTCTTCTGGAAATAATATGGAACTGTAGCAAGGAAGGGAATTGAAAACAGATCCTGACTTTTTGGTCTAAAAAAATTGAAAAAAGGTGGCATCATTTACTGAATTGTAAGACCATGAGAAGAAGGTTTCTTTTGTTTGTGTGTTTATTTGGCAAGTACAATGTAATTAAGACTTATCTTTTTGAAACGTTAATCTTGAGAAGTGTTTTAGGCATCCAAATGGAAATGTTGAGGAAGTAGTTAATGTTATTGCTCTGGATCTCAGAAAAGAAGTCAGAACTGTAATTTTTTATTCTTTGCCATGTGGGTTTCCTTTAAACCATTGGACTTGATGAGATTATCTAGGGTGGTAATTTGGGGAGAAAACGTAGAGAAGACATAAATACTGTTGGAGATCACCCTAACCGCATGAAATAGGAAGAATGGCAAATGAGGTAAATAAAAAAACAAGAAGACTATAGTATCTTGAAAGCCAACTGAGGAACTGAGAGTATTCACTATATCAAGTTACACATAAATATCAAGTTAACTTTTCCATCCAGACGTCTCTCAACATACTGGCAAGAAAACATGTACAATTCAGCATGTTACCCTTTTCTAACATTACAAAGGACTCTGTCTGCTGTCACAACTTGTGAATTATAGTGCCCATTTTTTCAAAGCTCTGGATATTACTAAGACATTTAATTGCCCAAAGTCTCTAATTTCACACATTTCCTAGGTCCAAAATTCTTATAATTCACAAGTATTTTATCACACACATCTGTAAAGCTCTTCTAGTTGTCTCCTTTCTAAAACATATTTGGTTATGCTAAAATAAACCAGTCCCAAACTATGTTCAAACACAAGGAGTAAAATCTCCTATGAGATGTGATTCTGGATAAGAGTAGACAGCTAGGGGACAGTTACAGGCTGCATCATCGGTAACAGGAGAGTTAGCACTTGGTGAACACAAACAAGGGAGGAGAAACAAAATCAAGGGCACAAGCGGCGTAGTCAGTTTTGATAAGAAAGGAGAACAGCTCTTCCTAAACATCAATAGAAAAGTTACAGTAGCAACACAATGGCCCAGAGGCATTTTTAAATGGAAAGAGGGCACTAAAGGATTTATCTTTAAACCGCCTCAGTCATTCCAGTACAGTACAGTAGGCAGGAAGGTCTCCTAATGAAAGTAAAAGTTAGCACTGGGGAATTTGAAGATTGCAGAAAGCTTTTCAAAGGCCCACTGTTGGACATAGTAGAGGAAGTCAATATACACTAAATGCAAAGATCACCAAGCACAATCAAGATCCCATGCACCTTTGTGACTTTCCAAAGGATAAATATACCTCATAATAATGGCTACCTTCTAGTGAATATTTACTATATGCTCTACTCTAACATGCCCACTTTCCATTAGTGACCTCTTTTAATCTCAAAGCAACCCTGTGAGAGAGGTGTTATCATTTTCCCATTTTAGAAAAGAGGATACTGAGGCACAGAGTGATTAAGTAATAAGCTATCCAAGGTCACACAGCTAAGATGTGAAGAGCAATGGTTTAAATCTAGCCAGTCTGGCTTCAGAGATGAGGGTCCTGACTACTGAGCACACTGCTTCTCAAGGTTAATGTTAACTGTGTTTTGAGTTTATTACAGAGTTTAGAATGGCATTCATCCTTAGGGGCAAGTAAAATGGTTTCACAAGATCATACACATATCCAAGGGAAGCCAAATAAAAAGCATTGCTCAGGGTGAGTGTTTCTTCCTGGCTACATTTGCTGAGGCTCCACCATGATCTGAAATGATGCTGTCATTTCATGCCAAATTGGAGGTAGTCGATCTGTCACAGAAAGGTTTATACTATGTTGGCCTATCGTTCTACAGATAAAAAGATGATTTGAGTCTGCAGGGTATCATTTACTAGTGTGAGATTTCCAGCATTTCAAAGAATATCAATCAGGAATCCCTGAAAGCTGAAATGTGTTTTCCTGAAGTGAGAAAGCTGGTACAATAATTCTTAAATCCTTCGTTGTTGTGGAGGAAATTTCTATGGGTTTCATCATAAAAAATATTTTATACTTCAGCTACCAAAAAACCCTATCAATCTAAGATCTAACACTAGTTTTTTATGGTTTGGTTGCTAGGTAATAAACACACACTGAAAAATGCAGTTTGAGGGGGAAAATACCTCAATAAAGAGAATTCCCCTATGGCTTGGGTGACAATCTCAAATAATATTGTACATTTAAAAAAAACAGGCATAGGAGATTCTACGAAAATTACAAACTTCACCACAGCTTTCTGGGAAAGGTAATTTTTAGTATCTTTTTTCTTTATTCCAATACCTTGTTCAGTATGTGGCCTACACTATGTGTTTAATAATTATTCAATATATAATTCTGTGATTGAATATATAATTTTTTTGTTTCTTTTTTTAGGTTCTATACTATATGTGGAAGACACATGGACTACTTAAATGAACATAATTTTTGTAATAAATGGTGTTCTACTTTCAGAAATATTACTATTTGCCCACTAAAATTTATAGATTTATGATTGGTTGATGAGATTATATGTATTTATTTGGTATGTGCATATGAAAATAGTAGCTATGCATGTAGAGATATTGTTATTCAGTTGTCCAATGTTCAGGGTGACTTTGATACCTCTTAATTACCTCCTAGAAAAAATAATTCTTAACAGGCCAAATTAAAACAAACACCAAAACCTGTTATTTATAGAAGAGATCATTGGTGAAATATGGTGTAAATAGGGGTCACAGAATCAAATATCTACAGGTTTTTGGAAGTACTATAATTAGTGAAAGGGTTGGGTGAGGGATTGGGTACGAGATGAAGTTTCAATGCAAAGGCTGATGAGGATGTGGAGTGACAGGGACGGTTATTTTCTGGTGTTGGGAATGAAAATGACATTTTGGAAAAGTTTGGTGGTTTCTTACAAAACTGAAAACAGAATTACCATATGATCCTATAATTGAGCTCCTTGGTATTTACCCAAGTGAGTTGAAAACTTACATTCGGAAAAAAAAGAAACCCTGACATAAATATTTATAACAGTTTCCTTCACAATTGTCAAAACTTGGAAGCAAACAAGATGTCTTTCAGTAGGGGAGTGGATATACAAAATATGGTACACCTGTTTACTGAAATATTATTCAGTGATGAAATGAGCTGCAAAGTCACAGAAAGACACTGGAGACACTTAAATACCTATTGTTAAGAGAGAGAAGCCAATTTGAAAAGCCTATTCACTGTATAATTCCAACTATATGGCAGTCTGGAAATGGTAGAACTAGGAAGACAATAAAAGGATCAGTGACTTTGAGGAAGGGAGACAGAGGTGAACAGGTGGAACATGGGGCATTTTTAAGACAGCGAAACTATTCTGTGTAATGTTTAATTAACATTAGTAATGTTCATGTGTAATGTCTATATAATTGACTATAATAGTAAACACGTCATTATATATTTATCAAAACCATAAAATGTACACAAAGAGTGAACCCGAATATGAACTGTGGGCTTTACTTAATAATAACATAGAGATATTGGTTAATCAATTGCAACAAATGCACCACACGAATGCAAAAGGTTAGTAACTGCAGAAGTCAGGAAGGGATAGTTGAGGGAGGACAGAAAATATATACTGTACTTTTTGCTTAATTTTTCTGTAAATCTTAAACTGCTTTTAAAAAGACTACTATTATTTTTTTAAAGATGACATTCAAGTAAAAATTTGCATCAAGTTAAGGATAAAGCTCTACAAATATATACAGTTGCCATATTAAGAATAATTGTTTTCTAGGTAAAGAAAATTTATTTTCTAAATCAAGAAAATATATTTCATGAAGCTGTGCCAAATTATCCAAATGTATAAGGTAGACAATAAAATGTTCATGTCTTATATTGAAATAAAACATGGAATTTCTGAAATAAAAATTTATTGAAGTATTTAATTTATAGCCTGGTATATTTGATTGGAAAAATATAATAGTAGCTTATATGCAAGTGGTTTTATTGGTTAAACTTTATAATTTTTTAAAAAGTAAAACTCCTAACCATTTTTACAGGAATGTTTCTGAGAAAAAAAAGTTAAGTTTACATATCACATATAACATACTTTGCATTTTGCTTATAAAGGTGGATAACATACTATAATATTTACTTTTAAATTGTAATTAATAAAAACATATAGGCATTCTCATATTTGTTTATAATGTTAATTGATAATACATATAACTGAATGGATAATATATAATTTAACTATATTTTACTACGTATAGTAAGTATAGTTTAATTAAATCTTTAAATATTTAACAATTATATGTGTGTACATTGTACATTATAGAAAACAATGTTTGATATACTGTGTACTAATTAATCTACAAAAAGACAGCTAATATATATCTTCAATTATAAGATGTGCTTAATTCATATTTTAATATCCCTAAAATGAGAATGTATCTTTAAGTTAATATAAATTTAAATTTCATACATTTTGGTAATCATATCATTGAAAAGATTGTATGATATTTTGGCTCAAGCCCAGTTTAGTTGGAACGTTTCAAGAATGTAAGTTTCTAGTTCTTTTTTAAGAGATGTAAGATCAATATGGAGGTAGAAAAGAATATTGTAATTCACTTATAAATTTCAGTGGTGTAATGGATGAGAATGGAAATAAGGACATAGAGAAAGTTTTTCCATTTTTTAGTTCAGTTGGAAGATACCTGTTTTCTTCTAAGCATAATTTTGACATGTAAGTGCTATACCAGTTCTCTGGTTAATTTTTAAAGGAAACAGAAGACTTGATTCTTATTTTAAAGTAGCTTAGAGCCTGGGAGCAGTGGCTCATGCCTGTAACCCCAGCACTTTGAGAGGCCAAGGCAGGCAGATCACCTGAGGTCAGGCACTTGAGACCAACCTGGCTAACATGGTGAAACTTATTATCTAATAAAAATACAAAAAACATTAGCAGGGCATGATGGTGGGTGCCTGTAATCTCAGCTACTCAAGAGGCTGAGGCAGGAGAATCACCTGAACCCAGGAGGCGGAGGTTGCACTGAGCCAAGATTGCACTATTGCATTCCAGCATGGGAGCAAGAGGAAAACTTCATCTCAAAAAAAAAAACAAAAAAAAAACCAAAAAAAACAAACAAAAAAAAAACCCATAATGACAATAATAAAAAATAAAGTAGCTTAGAGTCTATTGACAAAGATAGATTATAGGACATGTTATATAACATTTGACTACTTACCATAGTATCTTGAGATTTTATATATAGATGAGTGCTGAAGTTTGTATTAATTTTTATTGTGAATCTTGGCAGTATTGATCTGAGAATATGTATGAGAGGAAAGGGAACATAAAACAAAAATTCGAAGATTAGAGAGATTATATTTTGACACTGAGGAGAGTATAAAGTGTTTCAGGTTGAAGAAATGGCGAGTATGCTTGAGATACAGACTGGATTCTGCTTTTTTTTAAATACGATTTTAAAAATCTAGTCTTCAACAGTAAAACACTTTATTAACCTTTACTGAATGCCAACAAAACATAAGGAAAGTATATTTAAGTCATAGACTAAATATTTGTACTCTCATAGGTTATCTTCATAAGAAATCCATGATTTTCCCAGTATGATATTTCCATAAGCCCCTAAAGCAAGCTGACTTATTCACAAAGAAATATTTTTTAATTAGCAATATGATGCCTATCTATTTTTCATCTAGTACCTGCCATTCAAAGTATGTTACCAGGTTAAATTATTTTTATTCTTTCACAGCTTATAAGAATTTACTGATTAGCATGCAGCACTTAAAAATCTTTTATAAATAGATCTTCAAAAAATACCACAGAACTATTTTTTATAAGTAAATATTTTTTGAAGTGTATAATATATGGTATGGCCATATTCAAAAGCAATGCTAATTTTAATTTGCCAATACATGTGGTAGAGATTATCTTGTTTTTCCCAAACTCTTGAACCAAATTGTCTGGTTGAAATCTCGACTTCACTACTTACTCACCGAGGCAGAAGCATAGCTTATTTTTACCTTGATTTACACTCTATAAAATGGAGATAGTAATGTGTAGATTTAAGTGAGAAAATATTTGAAAGGTATGTAGGCAAGGCTACATTGGCAGAAACAAATGAAATTTTAAAACAAATCTAGGAAATAAACATTAATAATACAAAAAGACACCTGCAATGGAGATCAATATTTTAGTGGTGTTTAAATTTAATAAAATTAAAGCTTCAATATCGATGCCCTATTTTGTTTAAATTAAAATATTACCTGTAATAAGTACAATAATTATATATAAAAGATATTAGAAAAATAATGAAAAGGTTATAGGAATTAAAATTGGTCAAGAAAGGACTGAGTAGTAGTCAACTTTAAAATTCAAGATTGCATTTTTCACTTGATTTATGAGGTCTGAGTGGGCCTGATCCCATCAACTGTGTTGGAGCTTGCAAGTGGGTCTTGGGAGTAGGAGGGATGTCAAAAAGAATATAGTATTAAAGGTTTTTACAGATTGGAGACTAGAGTATCAGTAACATGTGTAGATGAGATTAGTTTGACTTGGGTCTTACCTTGATAATGTAAACTGAATGGCTATGACATTTAAGTTTTCCAGGTTATGCAATGTTGCTCACCTCCATGTGCTCAGACACACCAACATCAAGTAAAGAAAATAGCAACTGAAAACTTTCATGTGACAATGAGTTACCAAAAGATCTATGTAGAGCTTTGAAAGCCCACATTCCTAACTGAAAAACTAACTTTATCTACATGCATTCGATCACACCTTTTGGGAGAGGAATTTACATGTATCTATTTCTAAATGGATATTTTTCTATTTCAGAGATGTAGACATTTTTTCTTAAGCTAATTAAGGAAGATTGATAGGCTTTGCTCAGGCTTTGAAATAATGTTTTCATTTGATTTAAGCAAGAGAAAGACACAAATGGTTTTAATAAAATTAGCAAGCCTCTTAGCAATCAGGCATTCTCTAGAATGCACATTTCCACTCTCAGAGCAGGATTCTGCTAGAGCACAGAGGCCAGACACATCTTTAAGGAACAATAATTCAGATTCCTTTTCCCAGTACTTGCTCAAGTGGCATTCTTAGCACTTGGTAGCAAGTGGGTACTATGTAGATTTGCTTGGCACTCATGTGGATTATGGAAAGCAGTCATCTATTTTACAGCTGCATAAAACAGTACATGGATTTCATGATGCAGAAAAGCAGTAGTTTATTCCTCATTTTCCATCATCTAAATTTTTACTAAATGGACTTGCATGAAGAGTTACCCTCCCTTTAAAACACAAATAAAAAATGCCATCATTATTCGCCTTCATCTTCCTAAGCTTTTTCTTGCAAGAAAGATAGAAAAAGACAGAAGAGCATTATTTTATGTAAAATTTCTAGGCTGCACTGCAACTAATTTTAAATGCTGTAAGAAAAAAGTTAATAGCAGGGATAGATAAAGCAGGCATAGTTTGAAAATAAATTCTTTGTATGCATTCATTCAAAACTGAAGAGAGAATAAATAGTTTTCCACCCTACAATCTAATTATCATGTATAAACAATGGTATGATCAAAGCATACTCAGCCCATAAGAAAGTCTATATTTTCAAATCAATGTAAAACTTCACAAAAGAATTAGAAAATCTTTTTCTCATAAACAACAAATAGAAATATATGCATTACACCAAAAAAAGAAAGCCAATTGTCAAATATATTAACAGAAATACTTATTTTTACTTTTATTATCAACACTGATAACTGTTTTGAATTAATTTATTTCTAACACAAGGGTTATTAATAGTAGTGTGTAAAGGAGTCTGATTCTCAGAAGTATGTTAGAATTTCACACTCACATTTCCTAGCAAGATAAAATCCTCAGAATACCTGTAATAAAAATAATGCATTTTTATACATCTGTGACTTGGCTTAAAGTGTTTAAGATATATTTGCAAGATACATATTACAAACATAAAAGTTGGACTTTTACATACCAACACAGTATGTGGTAAATGCCAAATGGATCCAACAACAACAGCAAAATGTGTGGTTACAGGATGCAGAAGATGGCCTATGTTTTAAAAGATGATTTCATAAAGAACTTGTGCTAAACCTTGAAGAGTAGGTAAGATATGTAACAAATAAGACAGAGTCATTCAAAGAGAAAAGCATGCTGGGATTTAAGCTATAGTAAATGTTTCTCAAACTTGGAACTATTAACACTTATTATTAATTATTATTAACCATTAACAAAAACTCTTTGTTGTAGGTGGCTGTCCTGTGCATTGTAGGATGTTTAGCTGGATCTTGTAATCCACCTACTAGAAGCCAGTGGCACACCCTATTCCCTGTAGTGGAAAACAGTGTCTCTAAATGTTGCCAATGTCCCTGTGGGGAGGAGGGTGAAAATTAACCCTGGTTGAGAACACCTGAGCAATGGGAATACATGTTACATAATAGGATAAAAGATAAGGAAGCCAATATTGATGCACCAATGTTAACATAAAAGTTATGGAGAGCCCAGAATATCAGGATAAGTAGTGTCTGAATCTTGTAAACACTAAGGGAACTCTGAAGGTTTCAAGGTAATGGATTAGCATTGTGAATGCTGAGATTTAAGAATATAAAATTTGTACCTGTGCACATAAATGGCATTTTGTAGGGATAACAGAATAGGCAGAGAGATCAATGAACAGTACAGCTCAGTTATCCTCTTGTGGGATCACAAGAATAGGAAGAGATGACAGCAAAGTTAAAAAACAAAAACACACACACACAAAAAAAAAGGTTGAAGATGGGGGGACATTGTAATAAATATTGTAAGAAACAAGTGATATAGAATATGTGCTATTCACCTTACAGAAGTGGGTGACACTTGTTACCAAAACCAATGTGATATATTACAGAAAATCCTGGAATTATATTCCAGATATGCTTGTATCATCTAGGCAATGTGAAATTTTACAGCCACTTTTCACAGAGTTTCACCTCTCATGTGAAATAATGAGATTTCTTGAAAATTTTCTGAAGACTTTTAAAAAAATCTTTAAAATCTTATGAAACACCAGTAGACCCAAGTTGCAGTTTGGTACAGTGAGTCTAATTCAATATAAGTGTTTTGAAACTTCAAGATCATTTATCATTTTGTGAGGAAATATACTTTAGGTTGGTGCAAAATTTATTGTGGTTTTGCTATTACTTTCAATGGACAAAACTGCAAATTACTTTTGCACCAACCTAGTATTTTTATGTCCTTAAAACTTTGAGATTCCATCTAGAGGAGTCATAATGTTACTTGAGAGTCAGCTAAGTAGGAAGAATCAGTGTTGATGATGGTAACCCTGTCTGATGTTTCTGTTTGCTTGAGCTGCCATAACAAAATATCACAGTCTGGGTGAATTAAGCAACATAAATTTATTTTCTCACAGTCCTGGAGGCTAAAAGTCCAGTAAGGTTCTGGCTAACTTAGTTTCTTAAGAGAGCTCTCATTCTGGCTTACAGGCAGCCAACTTCTTGCTATATCTTCACACAGCCTTCCCTCAGTATTTAGGCACAGAAAGTGAGGCAGTGAGCTCTCTGATGTTTTTCCTATGAGGATACTAACCCTACAAAAACCTCATTTAACCCTAATCACTTCTTAGAGCGTCCCTCTCCAAATAACTACCTCTCTGGGGGATATGACTTCAACATGAAAACATTTAGTCCCTAACAGTTTCTATCATTACATGTGGGGCTTAAGATTCTTCCATTCCATTAGTGAAAAATAAAATTAAGATCTTTATAGATAATACCCAAGAGAATTGAAAGCAGATGTCCACAAAATAGTACATTAATGTTTATAGTAGTATTACTTAAAATAACCATATGATGAACCTTAAGTCTGTAATTGACACATGGATGTTATACAATTAAAAATATTCACTGATAAAAAGGAATAAAGTACTGATATATGCTACATCATAGATGAGCCTTGAAAATATTATGCTATGTGAAAGAAGCCAGACACAAAAGAGCACATATTGTAGAATTCCTTTTATATGGAATGTCCTCAATAAACAAATCCACAGAAAGGGACAGTAGATTTAGTTGCTTCCAGAGTCTGTGGGGAGGGAGCAATGGGAAGTTATTGCTAATGGCTAGAAGGGCATTAAAAATATTCTGAAATAAGCGGACATGGTTGCCCAATTTTGTGAATATATAAAAAGTACTTCAAAATGGGGAATAGCATGTGAATTATATTTCAATAAAAATTGTATGAATAAAAAAAGTAAAATAAAGATATTTTCAGAAAAACAGAAACAAGAAAAACATCATAATCGAAAACTCTTAACAGAAAAGAAAATGAGTAAATAGGCAATGCTTTAAGCTATTTGTTTTTCTTTATATCAATATTAAAGAAATTCTAGATTCTTACTTTTGTGTTCTATTACCCCTATAATTACCAATGTATAATGCTAACAAAACTTCAAGATATAAACCAGATTTATAAGCTATTGAGGTTGTGAAAGCCTAGACTGTATTTTTAGAAATAATTTAATGCAAGAGTATGACACTTATTTTTATTGTATCACTACTTATTATTGGAAAACTTTTCAAATAAATTTACCATATTATAATTCCTGAGATTGGCCATTGAATGTCATTTTTTGTTTTCAGTGTGAAGAAGTAATATAAAATCTCTGCATTTAATTTCAGCTTTCTGTTCACGATTTGTCTCATATTTTCCAACAATTCCTGCCAATTTATTCAAGAAAAACATGAATTGATTTTACTGTTTGACTTCTCATTGCACTTAAAATGAAATCAACACTAAAAATGTTCTATAAAGCCAAATATGCTCTCCACTTCGCTCATATCTATCTTATACTCAGCTCTCATATGCCGCTCCACTTCACTCACTTTTCATTTGCCATATGGTTCTTCAGTCTTGCCTATAAGAGATCCATTTGTTCTTATGTCTTCATTGAGGTTCTGACATCAAGCTAGATGGATTAATCCATGGAACAAAATAATCTATGAACCAGTTACCCATATATGTAAAACTCATTCTTCCAAGGAAAGTCAAACCATTATTCTAATGGTCGAATCCATTAATATATTTGTCATCTTGGTTCTCTATTTCTCTGTACCTCTTATAAGCCTACTTCATCAAATTCCAAATGATGGCAATTGAGATGCTCAGTATGTTTAGAAGTTGGAAGACAGTGAAAACAATACAGAACTATCTTTGTAGAAAACATACTAAGAGGTCAGTCGTGGATAAATATGACACTTGAAGGAATATATATTTAGATCTAGAACATGTCCACACTTGCATGTAACAATATTTAACTTCTTCATCAAAACAAAGATAAACTATCTACCTCAAAAGGCTGTTGTGATAAATAAATTAGATCATATACTAAACAAAAGGAACACACTAGCATTGAAATGTCCATGTTGAATGATTAGATGGAACTTCACTGCCTGCTTGAGTAAGCACACTAGTCTTAAAGGGCTGGGTAATCTTTTATGAATAACTTTATGGTGTAAATGTTCAGAATCACTCATAATTAGTACAAATCGCACAAGGTAAACACATACATACACAAGTTCTACTGAGTATGTAATACATTAAAGCTCTGAAAAGGTTAAATGAGCCCATTTCCTGATAGCAGGATACTTAAAACAACATTAAGTGTGGTTAATAACTACTCTGCAAAGGGGAAAGTTATTCCTAAGACTACATCTGTTCCAGAGTCCCCTGGGTATCCTGTATGCATCATCAGCCACATCATCATATATGGATAATTTCCTCACTTGATTCTCATTCCTTCTCCTATACACTATTTTATCAGTAAAATGAGTATTTAAAAATGTAGAGAAAAAATACGCAGTTAAATTAAATATATGAAATTCTGATCTTGGGTCTGACAGATGAAATTGTTATATTCAATACATCTTTTGCAGATTTAATGTACCTGAGATTATGACTTAATTTTTTTAAAGTACCATATATGAAACAAGTACCATATGTAAGGTTTCATCAAATATAAACTTTTTTCATTATGTTGTTTTTATGGCTTATTAAATGCTAAGAAAATAATTACTTAATGCTAAGACAACTGTCATTATACAATTTTATGTGTATGAGAAGTCAAAGGTTGCTCTTCAGGAACAATTGAGGAGATGTCAACTAGGTAGTTGGATAGATGAGTCTGGAGATAATGAAAGAGGTCAGGACTATATAGCAAAAACCAACTAAATTTTTAATATATAAATAATTTAAAACTGAAGCTCTATTATCTTAAAGACAATTTTGACATGTTATTTGCTTTTCCTTTTTCATACCAAAAATATGGAGAGAGATGCACTTTAAATAAAGTAAATACTGTTTTGATTTTATAAATGTGTATTATTCAAACACATATTTGACACTTTTGTGTTTTCTCAAAGAATTAGGAAGGAATGTTGTCTAGCAGTAGAGACATAAATATGCAGTATAAATATGGGGTAAATTTGCATTTTGGGATTTCAGCAAAATTTTTCAGAGGCACTTATTTTAGGCCTTGGCTACAAGCAATTCTCAATTCCCATCTTGAGAAACGCTTTTCTGTTCTTTGTAGCTCCTTATAGAATAAGACTAGCAGTTTATATCTTTTATCTAAATTCATATTATCTTTGCATAAAGCTCATATTCAATAAATGACTTAACTCTATTCACATTTTGGAATACTCAACACTTACAATTGTAATTGAGATCTTTCTCTTAAAATTTTCCTGTCCTCATTCATGCTTCATCCATCCACCAATTTATCCCCCATCCACCCATCTATCTATCTATCCATCCAGCATTTACTGAGTGTCTGCTATGCATCAGGCACCGTTACAAGTGCATGCAATATTTCAGAGAATAATACAAAGATATTTGCCCTTGAGGAGATTACATTCTAGCTAATGGGACAATAAAAAATAAGTGTAATACATAAGAAAATAATAAAATACATAAACAATGATAAATTATACAGAAGAAAAAGTATAAATAGAGGAGGGCAATTAGGTTTCCAATTTCTGGCAATAGTATGAGTGGAACAAATGCAATGCTAAATGACACGGTAAGGGTAGGATTCATTGAGGAGTTAAAATTTGAACAAAGGCTTGAAGGAGGTGTGAGTTGACTGAACAGTTATTTGGGACAAGAACACTGTAGGCAAAGAGGAGAGCTGGAGCTTAGTCCGGACGATAGCTTACTTTGCATATTCCAGAAAGTGTTTGAAGACCAGTGTGGCTGCAGTGCAGACATCTAGGACGAGAAAAGTAAGAGAAATCAGAGAAGCCATGGGAGCCTAGGTCATCTACGGACTTAGGGGCCACTTTAAGAATTTTGGATTTTACTGTGAGGAAATGGCCAGTTTTTAGCAGAGGATTGTCATGAACTTACTTACATTTCAAAAGGATTACTTTGGTTTTTCTCTTAAGAATAGATTATACAAGTGGTAAGGATAGACTTATGAAGACAAATTAGAAGGCCATTATTTTTTTTTTAAGTATGAGATTATGTGGGTTCTACCAAGGTAAAAGGAATAGAAAATGCATGAACTAGTCAAACTCTGGAAGCATTTCAATTTTTAAACCAACAGGATTTCTTGGTAGTTCCTGAAAAATGAAGAATGATTTTGAGGTCATCAGTCTGATAAATAGAAGGGATAGAGTTATGATTCATGAGATTGGGAAGCTGCTGGAAAAACAAATTTTGGGGAGGGTAGTGGAAGAGGAAGAGCTGTGGCTTCCTTTTGAAATTTAGATTTCAATAAATAAGTGGAGATGTCAAGTAGGCAGATGGATAGATGAGTCTGGTGACACGAAAGAGGTCAGGACTATAAATATGAAATTAGGAATTAAAATGCAAGTGGTATACAAAGCTGCAAGACTAGATTAGATCAAAAAGTCGATTACAGATAAAAATAGTAAAAGACCAATGATTGACTTCGAGGTATTCTGTCAGAATTTCTTGTCCACAAAGTACAAGAGAAAGCAATGACCAAAGCAGATTGAGAAGGAGCAACCAGTGAAGTAGAAGAAAAATAAAAATATGACATCTGAAGCTACTAGTAAAGTTGATCGATAAGGAGGAAGTAATAATCTGTGTCAAATGCTGTTTATATGTCAAGTATGATGAATAATATAAATGGACCATTGGATTTAGCATTTTGGGTACAGACAACTTTAATGACAGTGCTTCTAACAAACAACTGTTTGATAAACTCTGCCTTCCCTTTCTATCTCCTACCAACAGATCTTCATATATCTTCTTCCAATTATGATTACCTGTCATTAATTTTTCCTCATGTTTTAAATAACAAAAGGACTATGTTTATCATTGAATTAAATAGGAAAGTCAGATATATAAATAAAATAATCTCAACATTTCTTCCCATACAAACATCTCCGTAACTTTTAAGAAACTTATCTTAAAATATTGGTGGATTAGCTTTCTCTTCATTCTTCAACTCATCTCAAATATAAAAACATAAAATTATATTAATTTAAGGGTCAGGTTTTTTGTTTTGATGAAAATATATCCTAATTATCTTAACAGAAAGATAAATATAGATATAATTCATTATTTTAAAATTTATCTTTAACTTGACAAATAATAGTTGCATATATTCTTGTGGTACATAGTGAAGTTTCCATACATATAATTTATGGTAAAGAGACCAGCATAATTAGCATATTCATAATCTCAGATGGTTATTATTTCTTCACATTGGGAACTTTCAATATCCTTCTTTTAGTGTTTTGAAGCTAAGTTATTTTTAACTATCATCATCCTACAGTGGCATAGAACACTAGAACTTATTTCTGCTATCTAGTTGTAATTTTGTCTCCTTTAACAAATCTCTCACTCTCTCTCCATTTCTCCTGTCATTCCCAATCTCTAGTATCATCTGTTCTACTTTTAGTTTTATAAGATCAATTTTTTTTAACTTTCATATATGAGTGAGAACAAGTCACATTTAACTTTCTATTCCTGGCTTATTTCACTTAACATAATATCCTCTAGTCTTATCCATGTTGCCTCAAATGACAGGATTTCATTATTTTAATTGTTCTACATTACATAATATGTCTGAATAGCAATGTAATAAATCTTGTTTGAACTAATATGCATCCCAATATGTCCAGATTTTGTTCTATAGATAACACTGCAACAAAAATATTATTGTTCAAATATCTTGAGATATTAGTGCTTTTGTTTCTTCCGTATAGTTTTTCAAAAGTATAACTCAAAGTCAAAAATAATATATATTTTTAAATTTAATGTACATTGTTTCATTTGTTTGTAATTAATAAAAGTGTTTATCTTTACTAGTGTTGGATTATATTAGTTTAGTTTAATTTTGTTTTGTTTTAGTGTTTTCCTATCTGAAGGAAACCTTAATCGTTGCTATAGTTTGCATTTTCCTGATATATAAAGTATATATCAGGAAATCACCATATATTGAATAGCAGTGAGGACAATCACCACATAACAATCAGTCTTTTGGATTTGCCCTTCTCTGAAATATTTGTTTTCTGTCTTCTCCCATGTATTTTTTTGGTATTATCCAGAAAATGCCCTTTTCTCAGATAATGTTTTACTATGATTCTTTTTGTGTCTTCTACATATGTAGTTATGTCTTCCTGGTCAATCCTATAATTGCATACTTTTGCTTTCTTTTTTTTTTTTTCTTTCTTTTTTTTTTTAATCAGGCTTTCCCAGGATTGATCTGTTACTTAATTCTCAGAAAGAGCTTTTACTTTAGTGTTTGTTTGCTTGTCACAGCAGGTTAGTACTGTGCTTGGCAATAAAACAGGCATAGTTAAAGAAGTAATGTTTCTTTAATGGGAAAAGAATTGAAAACTTAAAAATACAATTACCTAAACAGGAGACAGCTCTGCATGCTCATACATAGTAGCACAAGCTTACCAGTGTTTTCAAAGTTTGCCCATTGAGGCTTATGACTGCTCATGAGGGAGGAAATGTCCTGAGAGAAGCTCTGTTGGCCACACTAAATTAATTTTTAATTATCCCACTGCCGTGACCTTCATCTTAGCATACCAAACAATTCCAAAGATAAGCAACAGGCTACATATGTTCCTGATAGTCAGGTTCAACACAGGTGTCAACACATACCCAAGTCTTCATTATATAACTGGACTAAGAATTTCTGTTTTTCCAGGTCTTATTTTACACATTTTTTTCAATTCTTATTTCTATATTGATTCCCCTTTCCTGTTCAGGCATCCAATCTAAAGTGTTGAATATATTTGTACTAGTAACAGTAACTTTCCCCTATATATGTTTATACCTTATTTGTGTATTAACTAACAAAAAGGTATTCCCAAAATTTTAGCATGGTCTATGCTTACCAGCCTTTTTGTGCAGCTAGGTTTTGACCACATGACTGAAACTTTTGCTAGTGAAACATGAGTGAACATAATAGGCACAGTTTCATATCGTCTATTTAAAAGAAACATGCATAAGTGTTGCTTTCACTCTTTCTCCTTCTCATGTGCTGAAATGTGTATGTGGTTTTGGTCAGCCAGTTACAAGGATGATGAAGCCAATGTAGTCTACGCTACCAGATAGCAAGGCAAAAGAAAGTGAAATTTTGGTGACTGTAACAGAAAGGTCTTTTTGAACCTGTACTTCCTATCTACCACTATACAGTAAAATGAAAAGTAAACAAAAACAAAAAAGATAAACAAAAAAACATGGAATATGTTTATATCTTATACCTTGTGTTGAGACGCTATACCTTGGAGTATTTTCATCACAGTAAGTTAGCCAAAGTTTTACAAACTTTTTCTGTAAAAGCCAAGATAGTAAATATTTTTAGCTTTTCAAGACATATCGTCTCTGTTGAAACTACACAACTTTGCTTCAACTCTTCCCTTTCAATGTGAAAGGAGACATAGGCAATGCATAAGTAGATGCATACAAATGGATATGTTCTGATAAAATTTTATTTTCAAAAAACAGGTGACCGTTTATATGTGGCACATGGGCATAGTTTTCTGTTTCATGATACAGCCTATAACATAACTAATACAATCTTCACTAAATATGTAACATACATATATGTTTTTAAGAAAATTATGTTAAATATACATTGTGCTTAATTTACATAAATTATGCTATGCTAAATATATTTTTGTTTAATACTGTACATTTAAGATCAGTAATGTTATAATTTACATATTCTGCTAATTTTTTCTGGCTGTTTCCTAGATTTCAATTGTAATAGTCAATTTAGAGACAATTGATATGTTACTATATTGAATCTTCTGACATATAAAAATATATAACTACATATTTAGGTCCTTTTTAGTTTCTCTTGGAAATGTTTTATAGTATTCAGTAAAGCACATTAATACATATGTTTTTAAATTTATGTCTAAGTAAGATGGGTTTTGACACTATCACAAATCGTTTTTTAAATTTTAACTTCTAGTTGTTTAAGGTTATGAAAATGTACTTAAATTTACATATTAACCATGTATAATGCAACCTTACTAAATCCATCTATTAGCTCAATTGTGTGTATACATGGGTGTGTGTGTGTATCACATTATCTTTATCCATTTGTCTGTTGATAGGCATTGAGGTGGATTCCGTATTTTAGGTATTGCAAATAGTGCTACAATAAACATGAGTTTGCAGGAATCTCTTTGATCTACTGATTTCCTTTTCTTTGGATCAGTACTCAGTAATGAGTATTTATTGCTGGATCTTATGGTAGTTGTATTTCTAGTCTTTTGAGAAATCTCCACAATGTTTTCCACGGTTGCTGCACTAAATTACATGCCCACTGACGGTGTATCATAGTTTCTTTTTCTATACATTCTCACCATAGCTGGGTAGAGATGATCTCTCATTGTGGTTTTCATCTATATTTATTGGAAGATTAGTCATGTTGAGCACCTTTTTCATGTATTTGTTGCCTGTTTGTCTTCTGAGAAATGTCTATTCAGATCTTTTGCCTACTTTTAAATTGGATTTTTGTTGTTGTTGTTGTTGTTGCTGTTGAATTGAGTTCCTCATATTGTTATACTCTAATGAGTTTAAACAGAAGCACCAGGGACTGAGTTTGTTGAGAGTCCACCTTCATGCCGGCGTCTGAGAGTCAGCTAGAGCTCAAACCTCTCAGCCAAGAACAAA
>NW_022436985.1:6109899-6342996 GCF_009761245.1 Sapajus apella | reverse complement strand
AGGAGTTTCGCTCTTGTTACCCAGGCTGGAGTGCAATGGCGCGATCTCGGCTCACCGCAACCTCCGCCTCCTGGGTTCAGGCAATTCTCCTGCCTCAGCCTCCTGAGTAGCTGGGATTACAGGCACGCGCCACCATGCCCAGCTAATTTTTTGTATTTTTAGTAGAGACGGGGTTTCACCATGTTGACCAGGATGGTCTCGATCTCTTGACCTCGTGATCCACCCGCCTCGGCCTCCCAAAGTGCTGGGACTACAGGCGTGAGCCACCGCACCCGGCTGGTGGTCAACATTTTTACAACAGTTTAGGGTCAGAGGGCGGTAAGCAGATTATTACAGAAGCAGAAGGAGCAGGCTAGGGGAGAAGGGGGGCCTAACAAAAAGTTCTATTTAAAATTGTTTTTTTACTCAGGATGTGGGGTGGCAGTGGGGCAACAGTTACACAGTTGCAGATACGGGATGTACAGGGCTGGTGGGCCCTGTTTCTCAGAAAATTGGCTACAAAGATGCCAGGTGTCCCAGACCGCAAGCTTTCAGAACAGAATGCCCTACATAGCTCAGGGTGGGGAAAATTGGAGTTAGCAGGATTGTTTAAAATATGTTCATTATAGCCAAGCTAGGGTATTTCAGTATATTCTGAATATCAGGATCTTTCCAGATGAATAGTTGGCAGATATTTTCTTCCATTCTACAGGTTATCTTTTCATTCTGTTGATTATTTCCTTGCTGTGCAGAAGTTTTTTCATTCGGTATAGTCCCATTTGTCTATTTTTGGTTTTGTTTCCTGTGCTTGTTAAGTTTTAGGCATAAAATCTTTGCCTAGATCAATGCCTTGAAGAGTTTCCCCTAAGTTTCTTATAGTAGTTCTATAATGTTGTGTCTAATACATTTAAGTCTAACACATTCAGAGTTGATTTTTTATAAGGTGAGAGACAGATCTAAGTTTCATCCTTCTGCATGTGGATATGCAGTTTTCCCACAATCATTAATTGAAGAGGATATTCTTTTCCCAATGTTTATTTTTGGTGACTTTGCCAAAAATCAGTTGGAGGTAAATAGGCAGATTTTCTTCTGGGTTATGTATTCTTTTCCATTGATGTGTCAGTTTTTATAGCAATATTATGATGTATTGGTTATCATGATGGTTAATACTGGTGTAAGCTTGACTAAATTGAGGGATGCCTAGATGTCTGATGAAGGATCCTTTCTGAGTATGTCTGTGAGGTTGCTGCCAGAGAAAACTGATATTTGAAATCCACGGACTGGAAGAGGAAACCCCACCCTCAGTGAAGATGGGCTCCATCTAATCTGCTGCCAGCTTGACTAGAACAAAGCAGATCAAAGAAGGGACAAGCAGTTTTCTGGGTTTCTCTCTCTCTCTCTTCTCCTGTGCTTGATGCTTGCTTCCTTTCTGCCCTTGAACATCAGACTTCAAGTTTTTGGCCTTTGGACTTGGGGACTTGTACCAGCAGGCTTCAGAGTACTCTTAGGTCTTCAGTCTCAGGCTTAGGTTTGCATTATTGGATTCCCTGGTTTTGAGGCTTTCAGATGTGAACTGAGCCATGCTACTATCTTCTCTCATTTCCCAGACAGCCTGTCATGGGTTTTCCCCTTGTAATTGTGTGAGCCAATTCTCCCTAATAAACTCCCTTTTATATATACATATATCCTATTGGTTCTGTCCTTTTGGATAAGCCTGACTAAAATGCAGGGTTATTATATATTTGTAACATAGTTTCAAGTCAGGTAGTGTAATATCTCCAGCTTTGTTCTATTTGCTTGGTGTTGCTTTGGCTATTCAGGGTTTTTTGTGGTTCCATACAAATTTTAGCATTGATATTTAGCATGTTATTGGTATTTTTATAGTGTTTGCATTAAATTTACAGATTGTGTCACATTGTATGATTATTTTAACTATATTCTTCTAGTCAATGAGTATGTAATATCTTTTTATTTGTTTGTGTCCTCTATGATTTCTTTCACCAGAGTTTTAAGTTTTCTTTGTAGAAAGCTTTCCCCTCCTTGGTTAAATTTATTCCTAGTCATTTTATTTTATTAATTTAGTCATTGTAAATGGGATTGCTATTTTCTTTCCTTTTCAGTTAGCTCATTATTGATGTACAGAAATTATATTGATTTTATGTTGATTGTTTCTATTTGTATAAATTTATGGGATGCAAGTATAATTGTGTTACCTGCATGGATTGTGTAGTGGTCAAGTAAGGGCTTTTAGGGTACACAACATATCCAGTAAGTAACTTCTCTTCATTCACCTTCTTGCCACTCCCTGACCCTTATGAGTCTCCATTGTCTGTCATTCCACTTTCTACATCCATGTGCACACATTTTTTTTAACACTGGCTTCTGAGTGAGAACATGTGATATTCCACTTTCTATGTCTGGGTTGTTACACTTAAGATGATGCCCTCCAGTGTCATCCATGTTGCTGCAAAATATGTGATTTTATTCTTTTTATGAATAGAATACTGAACAGTATTCCACTGTGCATATATACCACATTTTCCTTATCTAACCATCTGTTGATGGCCACTTAGTTTGAGTCTATATTTTTGCTATTATGAATAGTGCTGCAATAAACATACTAGTGTTGGTATCTTTTTGAGGTAAGGGTTTCTTTTCTTTTGAGTTGATATCTACTGTGAGTTTGCTAGATCAAATGGTAGTTCTACTTTTAGTTCTTTGAGAAATCTTCATACTTATTTCCATAGAGGTAGTAGTAATTTGCATTCCAAAAAACAATGCATAAGAGTTCCCTTTTCTCCATCTACTCATCAACATTTGTTATTTTTTCTTTCAATAATAGCCATTGTAACTAAGATAATATCTCATTGTGGTTTTAATTTGTGTTTTTCTGATGATTAGTGACATTATTTTTCATATACCTGTTGGTCATTTGTATATCTTATTTTGAAAAATGTCTATTAGTGTTTTTTTGCTCACTTTTTAATTAGATTATTTTTGTTGTTACGTTGTTTTATTTCCTTGTATATTCTGGATATTAGTCCACTGTCAGAAAATGGTTTGCAAATATTTTATCCCATTCTGCAGGTTGTCTGTTTACCCTGTTAATCATTTCTTTTGCTATGCAGTAGTATTTTTGTCTATTTTTGTTTTTATTGCCTGTACTTTTGAGGTTTTAGTCATGAATTATTTGCCCAAGCCAAAGTCCTGATGAGTTTAACTTAGGTTTTTATTTTTTTCCCTAGTGCTATCAGTTTGGGGTCTAACCTTTAAGTCTCTAATCTATCTTGGGTTGATTTTTGTAAATGGTAAATGATAGGAGTTCATTTTTATTCTTCTGCACATAACAATCCAATTATCCTAGCGCCATTTATTGGAAAGCTTCCTTCTTCAATGTATGTTCTTACTGGCTTTATCAAAGATCAGATGGTTGTAAATACGTGGCTTTATTTCTGGTTTCTTCGTTTGGTTCTATTGATCTAATACGTCTATTTTTATACTAGTACCATGCTAGTACCAAGTCAGAACAAAGCTGAAGACATCACATGTTCTGACTTCAAATTATACTACAAGGATATATAGTATAATTTGAAGTCAGAACATGTGATGCCTCCAGCTTTGTTCTTTTTTTTTTTTTTTACATTGCTTTCACTATTTGGGCTCATTTTTGATTCCACAACAATCTTAGGATTATTTTTTCAAATTCTGTGAAAAGTAGCTTTTGTATTTTGATAGGGATCAAATTGGCTCTGTAGATTGCTTTGGGAAGTATGGTCGTTTTTATGATATTAATTCTTGAGATTCATGTAGATGGGATTTTTTTCATATGTTTGTGTCATCTTCAATTTCTTTCATCAGTGTTTTCTAGCTTTTCTTGTAGAGATCTTTCACCTCCATGGTTAAGTTTATTCCCAGATATTTTATTTTTTTCTAGCTATTGTAAACGGAATTTCCTTTTGATTTCATTCTTGGGTAGAACACTTTTAGTATAAGGACAGGCTACTGACCTTTGTATATTCAATTTGCATCTTGTAACTAAATTTATCAAATCCAAGAATTTTTTTGGTAGCGTCTTCAGGGTTTTCTAGATAGAAGACCATATAATCAGCAAATACGGATAATTTGACTTCCTCTTTTACAACTTGGATGACTTTTATTGCTTTATATGTTGCCTGGTTACTCCAGGTAAGACTTCTTGAACTCTCTGTTTTCTGCAGAGAAATCTGCCGTTAGTCTGTTGGGTATTCTAAAACATCTTACTTAATATTTTTCTTTTGCTGTTTTTACAGTTCTTTGTCTTTGATTTTTGACAGTTTAACTGTCAAAATATTCCTCAAAGAAGACCTATTTGAATTGTATCTATTTGGGGATTTTTAAATTTCCTGTAACTTATTGCCTGTGTCTCTCATAAGACTGAGAAATTTTTAGCTATTATGTCGTTAGTTTTCTTATACCTTTGGAAAAATCCCGTTCTTCTGAATCTCTGAGAATTCAAATATTTATTACTTTATCGTGTCACATATGTAACATAGACTTTTTAAATTATTTTCCTTTTTTTCTTGTGTAATTGGTTATCTTAAAGACCCATCTTCAAGTACTGATTTTTTTTTTTCTGCTTGATCTAGTCTATTATCGAAGCTTTTAATTATGTTTTTTGTTTTATTCATTGAATTCTCCAGTCCCAGGATTTCTGTTTGATTTGATTTCTGTTTTATAATATCTATCTTTTTGTTCAGGCATTACATAGATTTCCTTTCTTTGGAATATGTTATTGGAGAATTATTGTATTGTTCAAAGGTATCAGATTTCCCTGCTCTTTCATGTTTCTTGTATCCTTAATTGATATCTACACATTTGGTGTAAGGATTTTACAGATTGGTTTTCACAGGGACATACTTTTTTTCTGTAAATGTATCTATAGTGTCAATTGTGTGGGGGTGTTGGCTTTGATTCTGGATGGGTACTGTAATGTGATTTCTGTAATTTCTTTGGCTGTAATAAACTTTAGTGGTGTCTGCTGGGGATGAGGATGCCAGGTGGCCAGTCTTAAGGTCCCCAGGTGGCACTCTTGGGTTGGTGCCAGTGGCAGCAGCAGCAGGCTGAATGGTCTAGCTCCCAGGCCTCCCAAAGTTGTGTGCAGGCACTGGAGGTGATAGCAATAGTGGTAGATCTATCCTTAGGTTCCTGAAGGGCATGTGACAGTGCCAGTGTAGGCCAACAGGGCTGGCTGAACCTTAATACCCTGCATCTGCATGTGACAGTGCTAGTGTCGGCCAATAGGGCTGGCTGCATTGATGACAGGACTGTCCTCAGGCCCTCAGACAGTGTGCAAGGCTATTATATGGGGTGGCAGGTAGAATGTCATGGGCCAATTCTCAGACCCCCAAAAGGCACATGCAGGTGCATGGTAGCCCTACCACTGGAGGGGACAGGGTTGTTGTCAATGACAGCATTTCTAGAGAGTTTGTTCCCACACTCTTGGACATGTATCACCTCCCTTTGTCCTACAGGCAGCATTCCTGCTGCACTGAATCACAAGTTGCTGATTGTAGGACACTACATGGGCTGGATTGCTGGATTCTTAGCTGTACCTCCACTAGGTCCATCCAATATTGTAATACTGCAGCACTCTGGGTGGTTGTGAAAGGGTGTCAGTGTGGCTCCACAATGTGGAGATGCAGAGGCTATTAGGATGCAACCTGGTGAAAACTGGGCTCTCTATATAGCACCATGCTGCAGCAGTTTGGGTCTCAGTCACAGAATGAGACCTAGTGTGGATTCCCTCTCAGAAACAATGCAGTTACATTTACTCTAAGCTACTTTTTATACTAGGCTTAGGGCCTATGGGAGCCAAGGTGCTCTCCTGTGGCTAAATTGCAGGTATATGGAATGTGGTCTGCTGGGGAGTTCTTGCAGAGAAGTTTTTCCCCGCAATGAAGTGACTCTCCTGGCTACAAACCCATCTCAACTGGTCCAGCTGTTTAAAATTCCTCTTTTTCTGTTCCTCTGATGGTTTTGTCATTCCTTGATGAATTCCAGTGTTGTTTCTTACACGCTCTAACTGATATATGGTTATCTACTGTTTTGGTCCTTCTTTGTGCACAAGCTGATTTTTTGTGACACTTACTGAAAAATTATTCTCAAAAATGATATTTACCAGTTTAAAGTACACAATTTGGTTCTTCATATAAATGAAATCCTGTAATATGAGGGGTTTTTTTCTGACTTCTTTCACTAAGCATAACTTTTTCAAGGTTTATCCATGATGTAGCATGTACTAGTACTTAATTCTTTTTTGTGGGTGAATAATATTTTATAGTCTGGCTATGCCACATTTGTATATCGATGGGTCACTTGATGAACACTTAAGTCCTACTTTGACTATTATGACAAATGCTACTATGATTTTTCATGTACAAGTTTTATCTGCACATATATTTTCCTTTCTTTTCTTTGGATATGTACTTAGAAGTACAATTGTTGGGTCATATAGAAATTCATTGTTTAGCTTTTTGGCCACCTGCTAAACTGTTTTGTAAAGTGCCTGTGCTATTATACAATCTTACCAGCAATAAAAAGCTTTGAAATTTTTCCACATCTTTGCCAATACTTGTTATCTTACGTCTTTTTATTTTAGCCATTCTAGTGAGTGTGAAGTGGCATCTCATTGTAGTTTCGGTTTTTTGATACCTAATATCTGATTATATTGAGTATTTTATCAATGCTTATTGACTACTTTTATATCTCCTTTGGAGAAATATCTATTCTAATCCTTTGCCAATTAGAAAAATTGGGTTGTCTATCTTTTTACATTTGAGTTGTAAGTGTCCTTTAAATATTCTGAATATTAGTCCCATTATAGACATATGATATAGACATTTTCACCCATTCTGTGGTTTGTCTTTTTACTTCATTGACGATGTTCTCTTAGCAAAATTTTTTTATATTGATGAAGTCAAATTTATTTTTTCTTGATGTGCTTTTTACATCATGTCTAAGAAAACACTGTCTAACCTAAGGTCATGATAGTTTACACCTACATATTTTTTTCTAAGATTTACATGGTTTTATATTTTACTTTTATATCTAGAGTCCATTTTTAGTTAATCTTTGTGCATGGTGTGAGTTAGAGGTCCAACTTTATACTTTTGCATATGGACAACAAGTTGTTCCAGCACCACTTGAAAAGATTATTTCTTCCTCTCTAAATTTTCCTGGAAATTTTATTGAATATGATTTTAGCATAAAATCATATATTCTATATATGTCAGTTATATTACATTGCTTCTATAATGTCAGCTGTATTCCATAGATCAGTCTATCTGTCCTACAGCAGTACTATCCTCGGTCTTTTCTATTGAATCCTTGTAGTAGGTTTTGAAATTGGGAAGCCCTATTCAATTGTGAGTCCCGCAAATTTGCTCTTCTTTGTCAGGATTGTTTTGGCTATTCTGGGTACCTTCAGTTTTCTATAACTAATAAAATCAGCTTTACACCTTTTGTAAGAAAGAAGTCTTAGAATTTTATAAGGATTAACTTGAAACTATCTATGAATTTGAGGAGTACTGCTATCTTAATACTAAGTATTTCACATGAATATGGGTTGTCAGTCCTCTCATTCCATTAATTTTGTTTTTTAACTGATTTCTACATGATTTTATAGTTTTCAAAAATATGCAACAAAACTCAACAAATTTTATAGTTTTTGTTATATAAAACTTCAAAATTTATTCTTATGCATTTAAATATTTTAAGAATTGTTAAATTGTCTTTTTAAATGTATTTTTGGATTATTTTTTGCTAAAGTACATAAATACGTTGATTTTTGCATATTGACCTAGTGTTCCACAACATCTTATTTGTTAGTTTTAATATTTTCATTTTTTCCAGATATTTAGGATTTTCTATATAAAAGATCATGTCGACATGACTAAAGGTGGTTTACTTCTTTCTTTCTGATCATCTCCAGTACAATATTGAATAAAAGCAGTGATAACTTTGATAACTTTGTCTTTTTCCTGATCTTAGAGGGAAAGCATTCAATCTTTTGCCATTAAACAAGTTGTTACCTGTGGGTTCCTTGATGAAGCCCTTTATCAGGTTGGGGAAGTTCCTTTTTGTTCTTACTATTATGTGTGTACATCACGAAAGGGAAGCCATTATCCTTAGCAAACTAACAAGGAACATAAAATCAAATACTGCATCTATTAAGCCTGTTAACCTAAAGGGGACCTAATAGGTACTAGCCTTAATACCTGGGTGATAAAATAATCTGTACACCAAACCCCCGTGGCACAAGTTTACCTATGTAGCAAACCTGCACTTGTAACCCTGAACTTAAAAGTTAAAAAAAGAAAATATATCCAATGTTTTTTCTACATCTTTGAGGCCATGACAGTTTTATTTATTCTATTAATATAGCTAATTACATTAAGTGAATTTTTTACAGTCTTTGCATTCCTGACAGTTTTGGTTCATATATACTGAAGTCAAGCACATAGATATTTAGTGTTACTATGTCTTCCTTTCATCTTTTTTGATTTCTTGAAATGTTACTTGTTCTGAAATTTATTTGGCTATATCAATATACAGGAAGATTTATTATAATTTGTGTTTGAATAGACTATTTTTCTACTCATTTACTTTTAACTTAACTATATTTTTATATTTATTAGAAGTTAGTTTTCAAAAGAGGTGACAGAATTTATCTGGCTGTTCAGAGGAAGAAATGGCTTTCTAAATTGTAAAACTTTTCAGGGGAGCTTTTAAATCTTACATACCTTAAGTCTCCTTCTCCAGAACTGCTAGGGATAAGGTCTGGGGATCTGTATTTTACATGGTCCCCAAGTGATTGCAACCAGCAGATGACGACTTCATGGACAGGGATTTTCTACATACGGGGCTCTGGCCCCTGTGTCTTATCAGTCAGCATTTGAAAGTACAAAGGAAGCTTACCCTTACCAATTACAAAATCTTACCTCTCGGCTTCCCCTCACAGCAAACTGGATCAGAACAGTGTTTCTCAAAGTGTAGTTCTCAAGCAAGGCACAAACAGCATCACCTGTGATCTTATCAGAATACAAATTCTCCAATCCCACACCAGACCTACTAAGTTAGAAATTATGGACATAGGGCAAACACATTCATGTGTTTTCACAAATCCTCCCAGGGATTTTGACACCTGCTCAAGTTTGAGAACCACTAGATTAGAAAATTTCACAATTTCAAGAAAGAAGTAACAAAAAAAGACACAGTTCCATGTAACGTAGAACTTTGACTCTATGGTTTATAATTTTCATTGTCCTTGTAAATTTATGGCCTTAAAAACATCTTTACTATTATTTTAGCAAGATTTCAAGAAAGACTGGAAGTTAATACATATGTAGAACTCAGAATGTTACCGGCAATCCTTGTAGTTTTGGAAATCACTTAACCTTTAATGCCTTAAATTCCTCAGCTATGAAATGGATAATAATAGTAGCTACCTCCCAAGACTATTAGGGTGAATCAGTAATGTATGCCCAGCACTTAGTGTCAGGTGGGTACTGTTATATAAATGTTTCCATTAGCATCATTATAACAAAATTGCTTTTTAAAAAAAATGTAATTGTCTTCTTGAGCTAAGAAACCTCTTTCTGACATGTAAGTATATTTAAATTTCAGACTTAAACACAGGCTTAGTATCTGTTTATATATTAGTATAGGCATTTTTCTGCAAATATTTGTTTTCATATTTGTTTCTGCGGTAGACTTTGAACTATTTAAGGATAAGACACTGATTGTTGTTTCTACAGTATCTGGTATAATTCCTGGCTTAAAGTAAGCTTTCAGAAAACAATTTTCAGTTGTATAATTTCATACTTCTCGGTTGCTAGGGGGAACCAACTCCATGTCTCCTTTGTCATTCTGGATAGGCTATGTTTCCCTAACAACAATGGCAAATCTTGGTGGCTTTGACCCCAAACATTCACATTTCATCCACTTAACAAGCCTGTGTTAGGCCTGGTTATGGCTCTGCTCCTGTGTCATTCTGTCTGTGGAACTAGGCGAATGGAGCAGCAACAATCTGGAACATTGCTGGAAATTGAGGGAAAAGAGATCACCACGCCAAAGCACCTACTATCATTTAAAGTTTCTTACTTCGAACTGCAACTTATCACTTCCACCAACACTTTATTTTCAAGGTAAACCACAACGTCATTTCTAATATCAGTGAGAAGGCATGTATAACCCTCCTACACGGAGAGGCAGAAAAAATATTTGCGAGATATACAAGATTGTCACCCAAATCTCTACCTATTCTGTTACAGTGTCCTCCCATTGCAACATGTAGTGACCTCCCTGCCAGCCCCCAGGTCCTAGAATTTCACAGGAATGGCAGAACTGGATGGAGAAAACAACTGGTGTTTGAGTTTGTCCAGGCTACTATAACAAAATACCATACAGTGGATAATTAATAAACAATAGAAATTTGCTCACAGTTCTGGAGGCTCGGAAGTCTAAGATCAGGGTGCCAACAACTGGAGTCCAGTGAGAGCTCTTTTCCGGGTTGCAGACTGCCTCCTTCTCGCTATCTCCTCAAATGGTGGAAGAGAGCAAACGAACTCTCAGCTCCCACAGGCCTCTTTTATAAGATCATTAACTCCGTTAATGAGGGCTCTGCAGTCATGATCTGATCACCTCCTAAAGGCCCACCTGTTAATACTTTCACGGAGGGGGGATTAGGTTTCAACCCTAACAGCACGGGGTTTGTACCTACATTGTCCAATTTTACAAAACATTCTACTCTTCACGTCACCTTCTGATATGGTTTGGCTGTGTCCCCATCCAAATCTCACTTTGAATTGTAATAATACCCATATGTTAAGGGCAGGGCCAGGTGGAGATAATTGAATCTGGGGGTGGTTTCTCCCATACTGTTCACCTGGTAGTGAGTAAGTCTTATGAGAGCTGACGGTTTTATAAATGGGAGTTTCCCTGCACGAGCTCTCCTGCCTGCTGCTATCTAAGATGTGACTTTGCTCCTCATTCACCTCTGCCATGATTGTGAGGTCTCCCCAGCCATGTGGAACTGTGGGCCTATTAAACCTCTTTCCTTTATAAATTACCCAGTCTTCCATATGTCTTCATTAGCAGCATGAGAACAGACTAATACACCTTCGTTGCAGTTGAGGTAGTTACTAATCACCTCAATTACCAACTGCTGACATTCAGCAAGTTTTGGAGTACCAGGTATATGCCAAGGACTGGGCCACAATTCCAAGACTGTCTATGCTGGACCTTCTTACTGCTTATCCATGGTTTTCCCCATTCTTTCATCTGGAGGTTCTGGGCCTTCCCCAACCTCCCCAGCAGCATGGGCTTTATTATGGCCATATAGTCCCCAGGGCCCCAGATCAAACCTCTCTTCCTACTTGAGACCCTCTTCCATGAACCCCTGTGTTCTTCCTCTATCTCAACCAGAACCATTTTGAGGAATGTCATTGTAGCTCTTGAGGAAGCTGAAATTTTCCACATGTGGGGTTTTCCCCTCCATCAGTTTGCATTTCCCCAGGAACTTATGCACTGTGCTTATAACACAGTGCCTGAAACATAGTAAACTTCTAGTCAGTAATTGTGAGCTGTTATTTCAAGGGATAGATGGTATATTCACCCCTAGTACCCAACCTGTAGCAGGGAGTCAGTGAACTAGGGGGCTGATTCAGTCACAGAGTAACAAGACTAAAGACAGCACAAGTGTGGAAATATGGCTATTATCTTTATAAAACTTGAATCACTAACAAGTTGAATTTAAGATAATTTACTTCAAATAATTATAGAATGCAGATCATGACTTAATCATAATAAAGCATTCTTTACGTTTAAAATACCCCCAAAAATATTGTTTTCTTTTTCATGTATTTTTTTTTTTTGAGTCAGGATCTTGCTCTGTTGCTCAGGCTGGAATGCAGTGGTGCAAACATAGCTTACTGCAGCCTCCAGCTCCTAGGCTCAAGCAATCCTCCCACCTCAGCCTCCCACACAGCTGGAATTATAGGATCATGTCACCATGCCCACTTTTTTTTTTTTTTTGTAGGGACAGAGTCTCACTATGTTGCCCACACTGGTTTCAAACTCCTGGACTTAAGCCATCCTCACGGTGAGGCTATAGAGTTAAGCGAAAACAAGTTTATTAAGAAAATAAAGAAATAAAAGAATGGCTACTCCATAGACAGAGCAGCCCTGAGGGCTGCTAGTTGCCCATTTTTATGGTTATTTATCGATGATGTGTTAAACAAGGGGTGGATTATTCACGTCTCCCCTTTTTAGACCATGTAGGGTAACTTCCTGGTGTTGCCATGACATCTGTAAACTGTCATGGCACTGGTGGGAGTGTAGCAGTGAGGATGACCAGAGGTCACTCTCATCGCCATCTTGCTTTTGGTGGATTTTGGCCAGCTTTCTTTACTACAACCTGTTTTATCAGCAAGGTCTTTATAACGTATATCTGGTGCCAATCTTCTATCTCATCCTGTGACTTAGAATGCCTAGCCATCTGGGAATACAGCCCAGTAGGTTTCAGCCTCTTTCTCTCTTTCTCTTTCTTTCTCCCTTCCTTCCTTCCTTCCTTCTTTCTTTCCTTGTTTCCTTCCTTCTTTCCTTCTTCCTTTCTTTTCTTTCTTTCTCTTTTTCTTCCCGTTTGAGCATTTTATTGCTTTCTGGCACTACAAGATGCTATAGACTCATCTTCTATATTGCTTTGCCCACTTCCAAAATCAGCCATTTCTTTAAAGAGTATGGTTCCTTTTATTTGTAAATGGTACTGGAAACTAAGATCTTGGCTCTAGATGTGCTCAATGCTCCTGTGATGCAGTTGCATCTAGACTCTCTCAGCTAATAAATCAAGGAAATAGATACACATACAGTAACTTGTGTACATATACATATCTAAATATTTACAAATTTATCCAAATGTATCTATAGTACTATATTAAGTAAACATAAATTCACACAAATGTCTTTAACTCTAGACATTTAACAAATGTCTTTAACCCATTACCACATGAATCATTTTACTCCTTTCCCCTTGGTTACCTGTAACTGCCCCTCCCCCACAGTCAGAAGCCAGCATACATTTCATCCATTTACTTAAATTGCAGTATACATGTCTAATGGAAATAATTCATCAAGTATAGTGTACATGCAGTTTCTTTTGCCTTTAGTCCTCTAGTCTCGGTTCATCTCCAAGGTCAGTACCATTTTCTCACACCCATTTCAGTATTTCATAAATTTCTATTGCAGTTAGATTCTCTTTTACAGTCTGCATTTCATTCTGGTATTCCCTGATACCTTAAATGATTTTTTTAATGTATACATTAAAAATTACTCTTAGTGTTATGAAGTTCCATGGGTATTGACAAATGCATACTCTCATGTATTCACCATTATTACAGCATACAGAATAGCTTTATTGCTGTAGAATTTTCCAGTTTTCATTTATTCTCTCAAAGCACGTGGTAACCATTGATTTACCAACCATTTTATAATTCTGCTTTTTCCAAAATGTCATATAACCATACAGTTTATAGTCTTTTCAGAATGACTTATTTCACTTTGCAATATATGTTTACAGTACATCCATGTCTTTGTGTGGATTTTATGCATACATTTTTATGTAAATAGGATAGTAAATGTGTTTTCCCCAACTTTTTTTTCCTTGTTAAACATCTATATTAGGGACTGTGTCATGCTGCTAACACATGCCCACTGCAGATCTAACAGGGGCTCTGTTTGAAGACAAAGCTGTCTATGCCCTCTTCCTCAAATATGTATGGCAGGAATTATTTACTCTTTGGAGAAAAAATGTAAAAGAATTTGAGCACATTTAGAAAAAAAAAAAGAGGAGGAAAAAAACATGTGTATAAAGTTCTGAGGTCTTTTTCTGAGACCCTAAACTCCCTGGAGTCTCCTCAAAAGGCAGAGGGGCTTTCCTCAGGTGGACTCATCTCGTTGTTATCTTGTACTGAAGGTTAAATGCAGCACCCACACCTGTTTCAATTCATGTGAGTATATTTATTCCCTATGGTCTTTTGTTATTGTCCACAGGAGAGTGATATGGGACATTCCGTTTTTATTTAATTTTAATATTCAAAATATCTTTAGAAATTAATGTACTTGCTTTTAAGGACAAAGTATGTGGTATCCTACCCCATACTGGCAAAAGTATCATTTTCATGTACTTATTTCATTTACTTTATAGGTTTTATAATTTTATACTCCATTCCTAACCCCATTCCTATCTTCTTCCATCCAAATTTTATAATTTTATTTAGACAAATGTATATTTGAAAACATATCTTACTGGATTTGTGCTGTCAATATTATTGCCTATGTTACTTTTAAATTCAACATAATGTTTTTGATCTCAACTAATTTGATTATATGTGAATCTAGTTCATTGTTTTAAATGATGCAGAGACAAATGTAAATGTATATACATATATAATATATATCATTTGTATATGACACAAGTTTGCCAGTGCAAAGTACTTTTACTTATCTGTTCTTTCAGTATTGGATTTCCTGTGTGTTTCTACCCTGAGGAATATACTAATTCCCTGTAGTTTTCATCTCCTTATAGTCCATTGTTTAAAAATGATGCAGAGA
This sequence comes from Sapajus apella, assembly GCF_009761245.1. Classification (NCBI taxonomy): domain Eukaryota; kingdom Metazoa; phylum Chordata; class Mammalia; order Primates; family Cebidae; genus Sapajus; species Sapajus apella. Next base: position 6,328,371 of record NW_022436985.1, on the reverse strand, counting down.
CATACATATATTATATATGACACAATTTTTCCAGTGCATAGTGCTTTTACTTATCTATTCTTTCAGTATTGGATTTCCTGTGAGTTTCTACCCGGAGGAGTATACTAATTCCCTATAGTTTTAATCTCCATGTAGTCCTCTGTCTCCTGGGATGCCCTTTCTTAGGATGGTTAGTTTTTTGTACTCTAGAGATATTACTTCCTGAACTGAGAAATCACATCTACACAGAGATCCCTTGGGGATGTTTGCATAAGAAAGAGAGAAAGCATACACTCCCTATAATAAATCATTCCCCAAATCTCTGCCCTTAGAAGCCATTTTTGAATCCACTTTTAAAATATTCGTAACTAGATGCCAAATCCTCTATTAAACTTTCAAATCCTTCACCCCAAAAGTATTCCTTTCTAGTACTTTCAATAATACTGCCAGAATAACCCTTATGCCACTGAATGAACACGACTTCATCATGTTATGCTTTTCCCTAGGAGACTGGCTACCCTTTTGTTTTGTGTCTATCACACTTTGTGATATTTCACTGCTGCATTTCAGCAGTGTGCCATGGCACATAGTAATACTATTTTTTTCTGTCTTTACTAATGACAGTCATTCAGCCTGAATAATTAACTATATCTTCTTTAGCATATTTTTCTTAAGACAAGGTAGTGCTGGGAGTCTTTACTGGCTGCTGTCCCATATACACCCACTCTGGGCATCCAGCTTTGAATACAAGTGTACTGCAGTTGTATTACCTCAACAGGTAGCACATTTTGGGTAATATCAGGCACTAACTCTACTCTGTGCATTCCTTAAATTTGACAATTGTGTGATGATAATAAAATCATGGACTCAAGTTACTGAAGAGAATGTGTTGTAATATAAAATGCATTTTTAAATTTAAATAAAGACTTCTTCATTTCTAACTTTAGAATCGACCAGGAAATATTCTTGTAAATTCTTAAAGGAAATGAATATTCTTAAAGGAGATGAAGGATATTCTTAAAGGGACATAAAGATGTAAAAAATCCTACCTATTCAGTTTTTCACGTAACCATCAGAATGGGAGAACAGAAGATAAGGGTTACACAAAATCAACAAGTAATTTAGCTCCTTCACCAGTTACCATGGCAACTCTACTATATAAAACTAAGAAGAAAATGCATTAAAAAAATTCAGGTTTTGCTTTGGCCTTGATCATTGACACTTTTAACATCATGTCTTCAATACAATATATAAAGCAACCAAATTCATATACTGGATATAATTTTGACATTACATACAAAGAATTTTGTGAACTTTGATATGTTATTATAGTTAGTGTGTAGTGGGAGGGAAAATCCCATATTTTCTTTTTAAAACTCAAATAAAAAATTATGAACTCTTATCTATTTGACAATGACTGAAATGAATTAGTTCATACATTCTGAGTTTAAAAGAGATTTACACAGGCTGGATCTGTTTCCTCTGCTCTCAGACAAAACGTCTTTCATGCCATTCCCCTTGAATTTATTTGCTGAGTCACTTAAGATGAATGATTTGTCTAGGTTGTCCCAATAGAGTCAACAGCAGCCTTAAAAGCCTTCAGAATGGATTCTCTAGGACTCTGATCTTTGAAAATAAAGATAACTCCTTGTGGCTCTGAAAGAGGAAAGGTAATCCTGTGACACTTAAGACTGCAGAACTCTAATGCACACACATGAACACATACATCTAGTTCCTCTGTCATGGAAATGCCTGTAGTTCTGCAGTATAATTCCATCTGAGGTCAGTTTCTTCAAATGATGTTTTCCTGTCAAGTATGTTTTAGCAAGTTATATTTCTGACTCATTTCTGGTATCTTAGTCCAGACCCATGATAACATTTGATATGTTTATTTTCTATGTAGAATCACAGGATTTAGTATTTTTTCAAAAAATTTAATATTTTCTCATGTTTTGATTACTTATTAAATTTGACTTTATATTTCCATTTGAATTTATTCTCAATAGTTATTTGATAATTCTTGAAAGATGTGGTTAAATGTATTTATTGCCAGGCCCTAAAGAGTGGATTGTCGATAAGATAGGTTAGATAGTAGATAAGAGGCTACTAATTGACTTATGTTCAGGGTTCTGAGAAAAACACAATTTATATCAAAGATGCTAGAAAAAGCTTCCGGGAACTGTTATTCCTGAGCTGTTTTATTTTGGAGGGGTTAGAATAAATTATCTGCTTAAATAATTGAGAAGAATATTTTTGGCTGAAGAAATCTCAGGTGTGAGAGAACAGAGATCTAAATGAGATTAGCAGATATAAAGAACTGGAAAGAACAATTAAATATGGAACAGGCATGAGAGCATAGTGAAATGAAGCTAGAAATATGCTAGGTAATGAAAACCATGGGGTATTGTAAAATTTTATGCAAATATTTTTATTATTTCTGCATGTGACAGTTTATAATAGAGGGTAAAAAAGGTCAAAATAAGAGACATTTATAAGACCATTGAAGTCAGTTTTAATAATTATATACAAATAGATAAGGACCTCAATACATTTAGTAGAAGTAGAAATGAGAAGAGAACAGAATATCTTTAAGGTTGTTTCTATAAAATTTCTGTAACTTTTCATTTTGAAATGGCTTTAAATTTTTAGCAGTTTCAATGATAGTACAGAATATTCCTGAATACTTTTCACTGAACTTACTCCTATTGTTAACATTTTATGTAACATCTTACATAATTAATTACTTATAATTATCAACACAGAGAAAATAACATTGGCATGGTATTCTTAACTAAAATATTGACTTTAATCAAATTTCATGAGTATTTTTAATCAATTTCTGTGTTGTGTTTCAGTCTGAAATGTAAATATATATGTGTGTGTATATATATACACATAAATATATGTCAATAAGGAGAAAACATGAACGGTTTGTACATAAACCCTTGTTAATGTATGAGGTATTCAAATATAATTTATCATACATATATATATATAAATACATATATATATTAGAAGCACCCAATATGTATCTAATATATATATATATATATGTGTGTGTATATATATAATATATATACATATCATACATAAATATATATACACACATATGTATATTAGAAGATACACATTGGGTGCTTCTAATACATGTATGTGTGTGTGTGTGTATATATATATATATATATATGTATGATAAATTATATTTGGATTCCTCATATATTAACAAGGGTTTATGTACAAACCGTTCGTGTTTTCTCTGTATTTACATATTTAAACATTGCATTACCTTTTGTAGATGCTGTAACACGTTATCACAAATTAGTGGCTTAAAACAATAAAAAGTGTACTATTAAACAGTTCTGAAGATTAAAAGTCTGAAATATGCTGGCAAGTCTCCATTATTTCTGAAGGCTCTAGGGGCAATTTTATTTCCATACCTTCCTTAATTTCTAGAAGCTGCCCATATTTATCAACTTCTGGTACTGCACCACTCCAACATTTGTTTCCATATTCACATCTCCTCTAAATATACTACTCCTGCTTCCCTGTTATTAAGACACTTGTGATTACATTAGGCCTATGCATTAGTCCATTCTCACACTGCTGTAAGGAAATTACACTGCCACTGGGTAATTTATATTAAAAAGACAGGTTTCATTGACTTACAGTTCTGCAGGCATAGGGAAGCCTCAGGAAACTTACAATCATGGTGGAAGTTACCTCTTCACAGGACTGCAGGGAAAGAATGAGTGTGAGCAGAAGAAGTGCCAGTTGCTTATAAAACCATCAGATATCATGAGAACTTGCTCACTACCATGAGAACAGCATGGAGGAATCCACCCCCATGATCCAATAACCTCCACCTGGTCCTGCCCTTGACATGTGGGGATTATGGATATATTAGTCTGTTCTCATGCTGCTAATAAAGATATAACCAAGACTGAGTAATTTATAAAGGAAAGAGGTTTAATGGACTTACAGTTCCACATGGCTGGGGAGGCCTCACAACCACGGTGGAAGGCAAAGGAGAAGCAAAGGCACATCTTACATGGCAACAGGCAAGAGAGAGTGTACAGAGAAACTCCCTTTTATAAAACCAAAAGCAAAGGCACATCTTACATGACAACAGGCAAGAGAGAATGTACAGAGAAACTCCCCTTTATAAAACCAATCAGATCTTGTGAGACTTATTCATCATCCCGAGAACAGCATGGGAAAGACACACTCCTTGATTCAATTACATCCCTCCAGATCCCTCCCATGACACATGAGAATTATGGGAACTACAATTCAAGATGAGAATTTGGGTGGGGACACAACCAAAACATATCAGCTCACTTATATAATTCAGAACATCTTCCCATTTTAAGACATTAATTTATTCACATTTGGCTTCAAACAATAGAAATTTATTTCTTGCTTATAGGAAATACAAAGTTGATGCTTCTGATTGGTAGGCAATTCTCCAGGAAGCAGTGATTTAATGATTTAGGTTTCTTCTACCTCATGGCTCCATCATCATCATCATTGAACGAACATTTCCAAGTTCACTAGCGAAGGATCAAGAAGGAAACAGCACACCCAGTATTGTTTTAGTGGATCAGGCATTGATGTCTATTACTTCTGCCCCCATGTAAGGGGCATAAATAACTCAATCACATGCCTACATGTAACTGTAAAATGTGAGGCATGGTGGCTCAGGCCTATAATCTCAGAATTTTGGGAGGTCAAGGCAGGTGGATCACTTGAGCCCAGGAGTTCAAGACTAGCTTGGGCAACGTGGTGAAAGCTTATCTCTGCAAAATACAAAATAAATAAATAAATAAATAAAATTATAAATTAGCCCAGGATGGTGGCATGTTCCTCTAGTCCCAGCTACTTGGGATGCTGAGATGGGAGGATTGCTTGAGCCCAGGAAGATCAAGGCTGCAGTGAGTCAGGATTGTACCACTGCAATCTAGCCTGGGCAACAATGTAATACCCCATTTCAAAAAACAAAAAAGAATAAACTGTAAAGCTAGAGTACATGGACTAGATATGTATCTAGCAGAAAGAGACAATAAATTTGGTAAACTCATATCTGGCTCGAGCTGGTCAACAGGTTGAACAGTAAAAGAAAAGAATATTTCAACAATTTTTAATTGAATAGTGGCTTAATCACATAATAAAAACATTAATAGAAAGTAAGATGAATGAATGATAAATTTCAATTTTATGAGATAAAGCAATTTGTTTAAGGATAAAATAAATATCTTTAAAATCATCACAGGATAACCACATTTAGCTATTTAGTATTATAAGCCTGCCCAGGAATACAGATAGACACAGGTAAATAAAATATTTACTTTTTTAAAGCAAAGTTTCATAGAAGCTCTGAGTTTAAATCTGTAATACAATTTTCAAAAATATTATATTACCATAAAGGATTACTTCACTTATTTAATATAGAGAAACTGCTAACTATTTAACTCATTTTATGAGGAAATTTTTATGTGACAATTATTTTTTTATGTTCCTCAGGAGGAATTATTTGTTTCCATTTGCAGATACCAAATGGGCTACAATTAACACTCATTTACAATCTCTCTAAACTGGGATATTTTTCTGTCACCTTGGAAATCAATGATGATTTGGTCTCCTAACTCATACTCTGCTAGTCTAAGATTACTTCTCTGTTTAAATAATTTCTCCAACAGCAATGGATCAAGGAGACATCATGTAACCCCGGAAAAATTACTCTTCCTATTCAATAATTTTGTAAGGTGCTTTGTAAGTTATTTCTGGGAGAGAAAACACATGACTTCCTTTGACAATGGTGTCTCCATTGTTCAGAACAGTGGAACTAAACCTGAATGAACATCATGATATGTTGTTTCGGCTGTCAGTCTTATATATGTGGCCTTGGAGTCTTCAAGATTTGCCAAGGTTTATACTCAAGAGAAAAATATTTTGTAATCCAACATAATTAGGATACTGTAGGCATATATTTTTTAAATGTATGTAACAATTGTCTGTGACACTCTTGTTTTTTCTCTACTAACATAGGAACATCTTACAGTTCATTAAATAGGAAACCAGAATATGAGTCCTAGTAGTGAGGACTATATTAATTTATTATATAAATTAATTATAGAATGATACTAATCCAATTATATGGAACAAAGTTTAAAAGAAAAAAAAATGACTTCAAGGATTGCCACAATATGTGAAAGATAAGAGAAACTGGTATAAGTGTTTAAAGAGTAATTCTGTTTGCAACGAATAGTCAATGTAAGGAAAAATTTAAACATTAAATGATTCTATGAAAGAGTGAGGTTTCTGTTGTCCTCTGGGCTTTGTAAAAGAAACATGAAGAACCGTTGTGAAAATTATGACAATTTAGTAATTTTTTCTTATTTCGAGTAATGCTCCATACTTTTCCTTCTCTTATTTTTCCTACTTCTTCCTTATAATTTATGTGCATAATTCTCCTGATAAAACGTTTGTTGTTTTCACTATACATTGTGCTGTGGTAGTAAATGTTTTCTCTCCTAATTTGTCACTACATGTTATTTTAAAATCACTATGACACAAAACATGAAATTTATTGGTCATTGTTTTTATTCTAAAATTATGAAATGTTCCATAATGTGTAATGTGTATCAAATTTATTATTTATTTATTTACTATTTCAAAGTCTGCACTTTTTTTTATTTTTTATTTTTATTTTACTTTAGGTTCTGGGGTACATGTGCAGGTCATGCAGGGTTGTTGCATAGGTGCATACTATATCCTGCATTTCTCCCCATGTTATCCCTCCCCACACTTCCCACCCCCCTGCTGTCCCTCCTCTAGCCTCCCCCAACTGCCCCCAATGTGCACTGCTCCTCTCCCTGAGTCCATGTGTTCTCATTGTTCAACACCCTCCTATGAGTGAGAACATGCCGTGTTTGGTTTTCTGTTCTTGTGTCAGTTTGCTAAAATGATGGTTTCCAAATTCATCCAAGTCCCTACAAAGGACATGAACTGATCATTTTTTATGGCTGTATAGCATTCCATGGTGTAAATGTGCCACAATTTACTTGTCCAGTCTATCGTTGATGGGCATTTGGGTTGGTTCCAGGTTTTTGCTCTTGTAAACAGGGCTGCAGTGAACATACATGTGCATGTGTCTTTATAGTAGAACATTTTATTGTTATTTGGGTATATGTCCAGTAATGGAGTTGCTGGGTCAAATGGAATTTCTATTTCTAGATCCTTGAGAAATTGCCACAATGTCTTCCACAATGGTTGAACTAATTTATACTCCCACCAACTCTGTAAGCATGTTCCTATTTCTCCACATCCTCTCCAGCATCTGTTGTCTCCAGATTTTTTAATGATCACCATTCTAACTGGCGTGAGATGATATCTCCAGGTAGTTTTGATTTGCATTTCTCTAATGACCAGTGATGAGCATTTTTTCATATGTTTGTTGGCTTCACATATGTCTTCTTTTGAAAAGTGTCTTGTTCATATCCTTTGCCCCCTTTTGAATGGGGTCGTTTGTTTTTTTCTTGTATATCTGTTTTATTTCTTTGTATATTCTGGTTATTAGCCCTTTGTCAGATGGGTAGACTGCAAAAAATTTTTCCCATTCTGTTGGTTGCCAGTTTGCTCTCAAGATGGTTTCTTTTGCTGTACAGAAGCTCTGAATTTTAATTAGATCTCATTTGTCTATCTTGGCTTTTGTTGCCATTGCTTTTTGTGTTTTAGTCATGAAGTCCTTGCCTATGCCTTTGTCCTGAATGATTTTGCCTAGGTTTTCTTCTAGGGTTTTTATGGTTTATGTTTTATGTTTAAACCTTTAATCCATCTGGTGTTAATTTTACTGTAAGGTGATCGAAAGGGGTCCAGTTTCTGCCTTCTACACACGGCTAGCCAGTTTTCCAAACACCATTTGTTAAACATGGTGTTTAACAAATGCTTCCCTATTGCTTATTTTTGTCAGGTTTGTCAAAGATCAGATTGTTGTAGATGTGTAGTATTGCTTCTGAGGCCTCTGTTCTGTTCCATTGGTCTATGTCTCTGTTTTGGTACCAGTACGTTGCTGTTTTGATTACTGTAGCCTTGTAGTATAGTTTGAATTCCAGCAGTGCAATGCCTCCAGCTTTGTTATTTTTGCTTGTGATTCCATATAAAGTTTAAGGTGGTTTTTTCCAGTTCTGTGAAGAAGGTCATTGGTAGCTTGATGGGGATAGCATTGAACCTGTAAATTACTTTGGGCAGTATAGCCATTTTCACAATATTGATTCTTCCTAACCATGAGCATGGAATGTTTTTCCATCTGTTTGTGTCCTCTCTTATTTCGTTGAGCAGTGGCTTGTAGTTCTCCTTGAAGAGGTCCTTTACGTTCCTTGTTAGTTGTAGTCCTAGGTATTTTATTCTCTTTGTAGCAATTGTGAATAGGGGGTCGCTCTTGATTTGGCCCTCTATCTGTTATCAAATTTATATTGTAGTACAAAGAAAAAGAAAATGAATCTAAAAAGGCAATTCTGACAGAACATTTAGAAGCTGGATTTAGAGTATTTCATCAGCAGTGATAAACATTCTAGCAGTATTTTGAAACTTATTATTTAATATGAGGTAAGGCATATAGAAGGAGCATCCTTTTGCTGGTACAACTTTTAGAAATCATTTAGAAAGATTGCAATAAATTAAATGGGAGAAATAATATAGATGCAGTATTTTTACTCATTCATTTATTTTCAGCACATACGCAATCAACATTTTAGGTAATGAAACAGATTTTTCACCAGTGAAGTCACAGCCTCAACAAATTCAGAGTTCAGCACTGCCACTGTGTAGAAAGGAGAGAATCAACTTAGATAAATTTCTACATATGGTTATAGGTATTGTCTGATTCTGTTTACTGTTCTCCAGTTGCATTCTATTAGTGGAAATTCAAGAAAGAAAAACTGATGTGGGTGTCAAATAATTAATACTAAATGGAAAGAGTTTCTCTGGACTATGTAGGCTCTAACTTGGGAGAGGCAATTGATATAATATAATGTGTGATAAACTCCAATAACAATAGGTGATGCTCCTAAAATTCTGTGCAAGAAGAATCTGTTTGGGTGATATGACTGCTCTGGAATTGGAAGATGAATAATACTTGTCAGACGCATACATAAAATTTGACTAACTTCCTTAAAAATATATAGATTGAGATCATCTGGGTGGAGAAAAATGTTTTCAGCACTTACAGTGTGGCCTTAGACAAATTACTTAACCTCTCTGTAGTAGTTCATTCTCACATTGCTATAAAGAAATACCAAAGACTGGGTAATTTATAAAGAAAATAAGTTTAATTGGCTCATAGTTCTGCAGACTGTACAGGAAGCATGATGCTGGTATCTGCTCAGCTTCTGGGGAGGTCTCAGAGCTTTCAATCATGGTGGAAGGCAAAGGGGGAATGAGCACTTCACATGGCATAGGGCAAAATATATATGGGGGGAGGTGTTGCTGCACACTTTTAAACAATCAAATCTCCTGAGAACTCACTCATTATATAGTACCAAGGTGGGGTGTTTCTAGACCATTCATAGAACTCTGCTCCTAAGATCCAATCATCTCCCAGAAGGCCCCTCTTCCAACACTGAATATTACAATTCAACATGTGATTTGGGCAGGGACACAGATCCAAACCATATCATACTCTCTAATCTCTCTAATAATTCATCTAAAGCCCTTACCAGCATCCATGGCATGCAGTAATTACTCAGGAAACATCCATGATTATTATGCCTGTACTTCTTGGGTGGATGTTACCATGCTTGTTTACTTACTTTCAAAAGTGGTCCAGGAAATGAGTACCATGAGGTACACAAGTGTGAAACTCAGTTGACAAACATATTCCACACTAGCCCCACTGTGTAACAGCACCCCTCCCTCCTCTACATAGGATTAATTATGGTTTCTGGGACTGTGATTTGTCATCTTGCCTGCAGGCCTAAGTATAGGAAGTCCTAAGTGAGCAAGCAGTAGACAAACCTTATAATGTAACCATACCTTTGCTATAACCATGAGCAGAATTACCCCACTTTTGGAATCAGGCTTATGACTTTGAAGAGGTCAGAATTAGAGGGATGGAAAGTGCAAGTTTTTGAGTGAGTTAGCAGGTGGACCATATCTACTTCTATACCTCTGCTCCTTGATACATGTATTATCCATCCTGTGTATGTGATTATAATGCTATACTTTTTTGAAGATCTCTTATTTGAAGTAATAATGCATTTGTAGGATGGCACTCTATCTTAGCAAAGTATTACTTCTGAGCTGGCACTTCAGCCATGCCTCCAGCAGGTGATTGCTATACTGTTTTAAGCCATAATCATGGGCCTAGTCTGGTATATCCTTTGTAATAAGCTGTAATATGGTGTTAAATACAATCTCATGCTAGTGGGACAACAACCTGTCTCAGATTATGATGCTAACTGTGAGCCTCAGGGAAGAAAAGAAACATTCATACCCATGTCTATTCCTTTTAGAATGAGTCACTTATACTTCCAAGGTAGAAGTGGTAAATGTTATTTACTTGCCACCAAGTGGCTGGTTTGTTTCCTTGAGAAATGGTGTGATATTGAAACCACAATGGCCTCTGTTATTGATAAGTTAAACATTTAGTGCTGGCAATAGATTGAACAGTTGCTGTCCACACACAGATTCCATCATGCCACCATGGTCACTTAGTTCATGTGCCCATCATGTTAACATTTGGGTGGCTGATGACAAAGACTGAAGTCAATTGACAATGTTATTTTCTGTACTTGCTTCTTCTATGGGGGATGTTCTTTGTTGAGCATTTCAATGTGATATTAAAATCTTCTTCTTTGTACCTATTCCAAAATATATATACACATTTCTATTCTAGACCTTTTGTGTCTGTGTGTGTGTTTTTTATTATTATTTCAACTTTTATTTTAGATTTAATGGGTACATGGTGTAGGTGTGTTAGGCGAGCATATTGCGTATAGTGAAGTATTCAATATGAGTGAATGACTGGGGTAAAATAAGCTGGTCACCCAGATAGTGAGCATAGATCACCATAGTACTTGCCTGCCTCCCTCCCATCTCCTTCCTATTGTAGTGCCCAGATTCTATCATTCCCATCTTTATGTTCATTTGTACTCAATGTTTAGCTCTTATGTGTAAGTAAGAACAGGGCATTCAAATAGGAAAAGAGGAAGTCAAATTGTCTCTATTTGCAGACGACATGATTGTATATCTTGAAGACCCCATTGTCTCAGCCCTAAATATCCTGAAACTGATAAGCAACTTCAGCAAAGTCTCAAGATAGAAAATCAATGTGCAAAAATCACATGCATTCCTATACACCAATAACAGACTTAAAGAGAGTCAAATCAAGAACAAACTTCCATTCACAATTGCCACAAAGAGAATAAAATACCTAGGAATACAACTAACAAGGAACGTAAAGGACCTATTCAAGGAGAACTACAAGCCACTGCTCAATGAATAAGAGAGGACACAAACAGATGGAGAAAGATTCCATGTTCATAGTTAGGAAGAATCAATATCGTGAAAATGGCCATACTGCCCAAAGTAATTTACAGGTTCAATGCTATCCCCATCAAGCTACCAATTACCTTCTTCACAAAACTGGAAAAAACCACCTTAAACTTTATATGGAACCAAAAGAGAGCCCGAATAGCCAAGTCAATTCTAAGCAAAAAGAACAAAGCGGGAGGCATCACACTACCAGACTTCAAACTATACTACAAGGCTACAGTAATCAAAACAGCATGGTACTGGTACCAAAACAGAAATATAGACCAATGGGGCAGAACAGAGGTCTCGGAGGCAACGCAACATATCTACAACCATCTGATCTTTGACAAACCAGACAAATCAAGCAATGGGGAAAGGATTCCCTGTTCAATAAATGGTGTTGGGAAAGCTGGCTAGCCATGTGCAGAAAGCAGAAACTGGACCCCTTCCTGAAACCTTACACTAAAATTAACTCCAGATGGATTAAAGACTTAAACATAAGACCTAACACCATAAAAACCCTAGAAGAAAATCTGGGCAAAACCATTCAGGACATAGGCATAGGCAAGGACTTCGTGACCAAAACACCAAAAGCATTGACAACAAAAGCCAAAATAGACAAATGGGACCTAATCAAACTCCACAGCTTCTGCAAGGCAAAATAAACAGTCATTAGAGCGAATTGGCCACCAACAGAATGGGAAAAAATTTTTGCAGTTTACCCATCTGACAAAGTGCTGATATCCAGAATTTACAAAGAACTAAAGCAGATTTACAAGAAAAAAACTAACAAGCCCATTCAAAAGTGGGCAAAGGATATGAACAGACACTTTACAAAAGAAGACATACATGAGGCCAACAAACATATGAAAAAATGCTCATCATCACTGGTCATCAGAGAAATGCAAATCAAAACTACATTGAGATACCATCTCACACCAGTTAGAATTATGATCATTAAAAAATCTGGAGACAACAGATGCTGGAGAGGGTGTGGAGAAATAGGAACACTTTTACACTGTTGGTGGGAGTGTAAATTAGTTTAACCATCGTGGAAGACAGTGTGGTGATTCCTCAAGGACCTAGAAATAGAAATTCCATTTGACCCAGCAATCCCATTACTGAGTATATATCCAAAGGATTACAAATCATTCTAGTATAAGGACACGTGCACACGAATGTTCATTGCAGCACTGTTTAGCAAAAGACCTGGAACCAACCCAAATGCCCATTGACGATAGACTGGATAGGGAAAATGTGGCACATATACACCATGGAATATTATGCAGCCATCAAAAACGATGAGTTTGGGTCCTTTGTAGGGACATGGATGAACCTGGAAACCATCATTCTCAGCAAACTGACAGAAGAGCAGATCAAACACCGCATGTTCTCACTCATAGGCGGGTGTTGAACAATGAGAACACATGGACACAGGGAGGGGAGCACTACACACTGGGGTCAGTTGAGGGGAAACAGGGGAGGGATGGTGGGGGTTGGGGAGCTGGGGAGAGATAGCAAGGGGTGAGATGCCAGATGTAGGTGATGGGGAGGAAGGCAGCAAATCACACTGCCACATGTTTACCTATGCAACAATCTTGCACATTCTTCACATGTACCCCAAAACCTAAAATGCAATAAAATAAATAAATGGGAAAAAAGAGAAAGAAATAAAAGCTCTTATACATAAGGAAAAAAAAAAGAACATACAGTATTTGGTTTTCTGTTTCTGCAATAACTCATGATAATGACCTCCAGCTGCATAAATGTTGCTGCAAGGACATGATGTTGTTTTTTTATGACTGCATAGTATTCCATGGTATATATGTACCACATTTTCTTTACCCAATCTGCCACTGATGGGCACCTAGGTTGATTCCATGTTACTCATATTGTAAATAGTGCTTCAGTGAGCATACAAGTGCGTGTATCTACTTTGTGGAATGATTTCCACACAAAGGTGCACCCTCTCCAACATCTTTCATATTTTTATCATTTTGTTGATAGCCATTCTCACCAGTGTGAGATGATGGGATGGTTAATATTGAGTCAACTTAGTCAACTTGATTGGATTGAAGGATGCAAAGTATTGTTCCTGGGTATGCCTGTGAGGGTTTTGCCAAAGGAGATTAATATTTGAGCTAGTGGACTTCAAAAGGCAGACCCATTCTCAATCTTGGTGGGTACCATCTAATCAGCTGCCAACATGGCCACAATAAAAGCAGGCAGAAGAAGGAGGAAAGAATGCATTGGTTTAGTCTTCTGGCCTACATCTTTCTCCTATGCTGGATGCCTCCTGCCCTGGAATACTGGACTCTAAGTTCTTCAGTTTTGGGACTCAGACTGACTTCCTTGCTCCTCAGCTTGCAGACAGTCTATTGTGGGACCTCACCTTGTGACTATGTGTCAATACTGCTTAATAAACTCCCATTTATAAGTATATCTATCCTATTAGTTCTGTTCTTCTACAGAACCCTGATTAATCTCAGATGCTATCTCATTGTGGTTTTCATTTGCATTCCTCTGATGATTAGTGATCTTGATTATTTTGTAATATTATTGTTGGCTGCTTGTTTATATTTTTCTGAAAAGTATTTGTTTATGTTCTTTGCCCACTTTTTAATGGAGTTATTTGTTTTCTTTACTGGCTAAACTCCTTATATATTCAGCATATTAGACATTTGATGGATGCAGAGGTTTTAAATATTTTCTCTCATTCTTTGGGTTGTCTGTTTAGTTGATAGTTTCTTTTGCTATTCAAAACCCCTTAGTTTAATAATGTCCCATTTTATCAATTTTTGTTATGGTTGCAATTGCTTTTGAGGACTTATACATAAATTCTTTGTCAAGGCTAACAACAATAATAGTATTGCCTAGGTTTTCTTTTAGCATTTGTATAGTTTGAGGTCTTATATTTGAATCTTTAAATAATCTTGAGTTGATTTTTATATGGTAAAAGGTAGAGGTCTAGTTAAATTCTTCTGCCAATTATCTCAGCACCATTTATTGAATAGGGGGTCCTTTCTCCATTGCTTACTTTTGTCAACTTTGTCAATAAGATTGGATATTTGCCTGTGTATGGCTTTGTTTCTGGATCTTCTATTCTGTTTCACTGGTCTATGTGTGTTTTTGTACCATTATCATGTTGCTTGATTATTGTATAATTTGACCTCAGGAAATATGCTGCTTCTAGCTTAGCTCTTTTTGCTTAGGACTGCTTTTGCTATTTCGGCTCATTTTTGGTTCCATATGAATTTTAAAATAGTTTTCTATTTCTGTGAAAAATGATGTTGGTAGTTTAACAGAAATAATCTTGAGTAATTCCCATCTGCTTTGGGAAGTATGGCCATTTTAATGATATCAGTTCTTCCAATCCATGAGCATTGAATGCTTTTCCACTTATGTCATCTCTGATTTCTTTCAGCAGTGTTTTGTAGTTCTCTTAGTAGACATCCTTCAGTTCTTTGGTTAAATTTATGCCTACATATTTGTGTGTATTTGGGAGGAGTGCTGTTTTATGGGATTGTGTTTTTGATTTGGCTCTCAACTTGAACATCACTTGTGTATAGAACTGCTATTGATTTTGTATATCAGTTTTGTATCTTGAAACATTACTGAAATCACTTTTCAGATCCAGTAGAATTTTGGTGGGGTCTTTAGCATTTTCTAGATATAGAATTATAATTTCAGTGAAAAGACTCAGTTTGACATCTTCTCTTTCTACTTGAATTCCTTTAATTTATCTTGCCTGATTGTTCTGGCCAGGAACAATTCTCCTGTTGAACTGGAACAACACCAGGATGTTCACTCTTACCACTTCTTGAATAGGAGGAGTAAGAGTGAACATCCGTTGTTCCAGTTCAATAGTAGAATACTTCCACCTTTGGGATGTTCAGTATGATCTTCACTGTGGGTTTGTCATACAGCACTCTTATTATTTTGAGGTATGTTCCTTCAATGACTAACTAATGAGGGTTTTTAACTTGAAAGGATGTTGAGTTTTATCAGAGGCTTTTTCTGCATCATTGAGATTATCATGTGGTTTTGTTTTTAGTTCTGTTTATGTGATGAATTATATTTATTGATTTGTATCTGTTGAGCCAACCTTGAATCCCAGGAAAAAGGTCTACGTGATTTTGGGGGATTAGCTTTTTGATGTGCTACTGGATTTGGTTTGCTAGTATTTTGCTGAGAATTTTTGTGTCTATGTTCATAAGGAATACTGGTCTGATATTTTCTTTTTTTCATGTGTCTTTGAGAGCTTTTGTCATTACGGTGATGCTGGCTTTGTAGAAAGAGTTAAGGAGGAGTTCCTCCTCTTTGATTTTATGGAATTATTTCAGTAGAATAGATGCTAGATGTTTTCTGTATGTCTGATAGAATTCAGCTGTGAATCCATCTGGTCCAGGGCTTTTTATGGCTGTTAGATTATTTATGACCAATTCCATTTCTGAATTTGATATTACTCTGTTAAGGATTTCAATGTCTTCCTGATTCAATGGTAGGAGGTTGTTTGTTTTCAGGGATTTATCCAACTTTTCTGGATTTTCTAGTTAGTGTACATAGAGATATTCACAAAATAGACTGAGTGTCTTTTGTAATTCTGTGGTATCAGTTGTAATGTCACCTTTGCCATTTCTGATTGTGCTTATTTGGATCCTCTCTTTTTTTCTTTGTTAGTCTAGGTAGCAGTCTATAAATCTTGTTTATCCTTTCAAAAATCAGCTTTTGTTTAATCATTTTTAAGGATTTTTGGGTCTAAATTTCAATCAGTTCTCTTCTGATTTTATTTATTTTCTTCTGCTAGCTTTTGAGTTACTTTGTTCTTGTTTTTCTTTTTCTTTCTTTTTTTTTTTTTTTTTTTTTTTTCTGTTTTTTTTTTTTTTTTTTTTTTTTTTTTTTTTGAGATGGAGTTTCGCTCTTGTTACCCAGGCTGGAGTGCAATGGCGCGATCTCGGCTCACCGCAACCTCCGCCTCCCAGGTTCAGGCAATTCTCCTGCCTCAGCCTCCTGAGTAGCTGGGATTACAGGCACGTGCCACCATGCCCAGCTAATTTTTTGTATTTTTAGTAGAGACGGGGTTTCACCATGTTGACCAGGATGGTCTCGATCTCTTGACCTCGTGATCCACCCGCCTCTGCCTCCCAAAGTGCTGGGATTACAAGCTTGAGCCACCGCGCCCGGCCTGTTCTTGTTTTTCTAGCTCCTCTAAGTGGTATGTGAAATCATTAATTTGAGATCTTTATAACTTATTGATGTAGGCATTTAGAGATATAAACTTAGCTCTTAATAATTTTTTTTTGCTGAATTTGAGAGATTTTGGTATGTTGTTTCTTAGTATGTTTTGATTTATTTCAAATATATATTTTAAAAATACCTGCCTTAATTTCTTTTTTTTTTCTTTTCTTTTTTTTGAGATGGAGTTTCACTCTGGTTGCCCAGGCTGGAGTGCAATAGTGCAATCTCAGCTCACTGCAATCTCCACCTCCCTGTTCAGGTGATTCCCCTGCCTCAGCTTCCTGAGTAGCTGGGATTACAGGCATGTGCCACCACCATGCCGAGCTAATTTTGTATTTTTAGTAGAGATGGAGTTTCACCACCATGTTGGACAGGCTAGTTTCAAACTCCTGACCTTGTGATCTGCCCAGCTTGGCCTCCCAAAGTGCTAGAGTACAGGCATGAGCCACTGTGCCTTGCCCTTAATTTCATTGTTAACCCAACAGGCATTCAGAGGCAAGTTGTCTAATTTCTATTCTATTGTGTGGTTTTGAGAAATCTTTTTTAGTATTGATATCTGTTTTCTTTACTGTGTTCTGAGAGTATGGTTGGTATGATTCTGACTTTTTTTGAATTTTGAGGCTTGCTACATAGCTGAGCATATGGTTAATCTTATAGCATGTTTGATGTACAGCTGAGAAGAATATATATTCTATGGTTGCTGGATGGAGTAGTCTGTAAATGTCAATTAGTTCTAATTGGTTAAGAATCAAATTTAAATCCAGAATTTGTTAGTTTTCTGCCTCAACATTCTGTTTAATGCTGTGACAAGGGTG
This sequence comes from Sapajus apella, assembly GCF_009761245.1. Lineage (NCBI taxonomy): Eukaryota > Metazoa > Chordata > Mammalia > Primates > Cebidae > Sapajus > Sapajus apella. The sequence continues at coordinate 6,310,810 of NW_022436985.1, read as the reverse complement.
TATTGAAGTTCCCTTATATTATTGTTTGGCCTTCTAAATCTTTTTGTAACTCTAGAAAGAATCTTATCAATCTGGGTGCTCCAATGTCGTGTGCACATGTATTTTGGATGGTTAAGTCTTCTCATTGAATTGAACACCTTATCATATATAGTGTCTTTGTTTGCCTCTTTTTAATGTTTTTCTTTTAAACTCTGTTTCATCTGGTATATGAACAGCAAGCTCTGCTTTTTGTTTTGTTTTTTTGTTTGCATGATAGAACTTTTTTCAAGCCCTTTCTTTTAGCCTATGGATGTCATTACATGTGATGGATCTCTTGAAGATAGCAGACAGATGGGTCTCTATTTTTCTTTCCAACTTGCCAACTCTTTGCCTTTTATCTGTGTCATTTATACCATTTCAAGGTTAACATTGATATGTAAGGTGTTGATCCTATCACCAAGTTGTTAGCTTGTTGCTTTGTAGTTTCTATTACATAATTACCTTATATTATCTATGGACTATATACTTATATGTGTTTTTGTGGTAGAGGTATTTCTTTGTTTTTCAATGTTTAGAACTCCCCTGAGAATCTGTTAAGGTTGGTCTAGTGGTAATGAATTCTCTTAGTATTTGCTTGTCTGGAATAGATTTTATTTCTCCTTTGCTTATGAAGCTTAGTTGGGTGTGTGGGATATGAAATCCTTTGCTGGAATTTCTTTTTCTTTATTTCTTTTCTTCTTCTTCTTTTTTTTTTTTTATAGTGCTGAAAATAGTCCTTCAATTTCTCCTGGCTTTTAATGTTTCTTCTTAGAAGTACACTATTAGCCTGACAGGGTTACCTCTATATGTAATTTGACTGTTTTCTAGCTACTTTTAAGATTTTACCATTGGCACTGAACTTAGACATTCTGGTGACTATATGCCTTGGTGACTATCTTACATGTGTTTTCTGGATTTTTTTATACACGGATGTGTACCCCTCTAGCAATATTAGGAATTTTTTTAAATTAATGCCTTACATAAGTTTTCTAGGTTGATATTTTTTCTTATTTCCTCCAAAGAATGCTAATAATTTGGTTGCTTTACATAATTCTATATTTCTCAAAAACTTTCTTCATTTTTTATGTTTTTTTCTTTCTGTATGACTGGGTTAGTTCAAAAAAATTTTTTTTCAAGCTACAAAATTATTTCTTCTCCTTGATATAGTCTATTGATAAAGCTTTCAATTGTGTTTCACAATTCCTTAAGCAATAGTTTTCTGTTCCAGAAGTTCTGATAGCTTTCTCTTTAAAATGTTTATCTCTTTCTTTATTTCCTGCACTGCTTTAAAAGATTATTTATGCTAATCTTCAACCTTGCTCCATATCTAATTGAGCTTCCTTGTAATTCATTTTTTGATTTCTTTATCTATTATTTTTACATTTCCATTTTGGTTAGGGATCATTACTAGAGAGATGATATGATTCTTTGGTGGTATCATAACTTTCAGATTTTGCATGGTACCATAACATTTTTTTCTTTCTTCCCTTCCCTATAATAATATTGAGTTTCTTTTTCTGTTCCTTTTTTTGCCACCACCCCTATATTAGTTCAGTCTTATATTGCTATAAAGAAATAGCTAAGATTGTGTAATTTATAACGATAAAAGTTTTAATTGGCTCACAGCTCCACAGGCTGTACAGGAAATATGATGCCAACATCTGCTTGACTTCTGCAGAGCCCTCGGGAAACTTACAATCATGATGAAAGATGAAGGGGAGCAGGCAAATCACATGGCCAAAGTCAGAGTAAGAGAGAGTGGGGGGGTGAGACACTGCACAATTTAAATGACAAGATCTCACAATGCCTTACTCAATATCACAAGGACAGTACCAAGGAGATGATATTGAATCATTCATGAGAAACTTTCCTCATGATCCTATCACTCCCACCAGGCCCCAAATCCAATACTGGAAATTACAATTGAACATGAGATCAAATATGTGCCCATCTACCTTGGCCACAGCCAGCTCTTACCTATAAGTACCATCTACTACCTTGTGGGTCAAACTATACATTCCAATATAAAACCAGCTGACTAATTTAGACAGGGCTATAGAAGCAAAACCAAAAGACTCGAGACAACATTTTGTGCAGTCACATCCCCTAGCAAAGGGGTAATATAGAGCTTGAATATTTGTCCCTGCCAGACTATCTCATTGAATTGTAAATCCCAGTATTGGAGGTGAGGCATGATGGGGGTGATTGCATGATGGGGGTGATTGCATCTTGAGGGTAGTATTTCATGAATGGTTCATTACCATCTCTTTAGCACTATCCTCACAATAATGATTAAGTTCTCTTGAGATATACTTATTTAAAAATGTGTTGCACCCTTCCCTCATTCTCTCTTGCTCCTGCTCTGTCCAAGGGAAGTTCCTGGTCCCCTGTTCCCTTCCACAATGATTGTAAGTTTCCTGAGGCCTACTGAGAAGCCAAACAGATTCCAAGGCTACAGTAACCACAAGAGCATGTTACGGGTGTAAGAGTAGACATACAGACTAATGGAGCAGAACAAAGAATGCAAAACTGAAGCTGCACACATCAGTTCAAATGACTTTTGTTAAACAGTCAGAAAATAACAGGTGTTGATGAGGCTTCAGAAGAAAGGAAACACTTATATGCTGTTGGTTGGAATGTAGTTTATTTTGGCAACTATATTAGTCTGTTCTCACATTACTATAAAGAACTATTCCAGACTGGGTAATTTATAAAAGAAAGAGGTTAAATTAACTCACAGTTCCACGTGGCTGAGGAGGCCTCAGGAATCTTACAATTATGGCAGAAGGCAAAGGGGAAGCAAAACACTTTCTTTACAAGATGGCAGGAGGAAGAGTGAATGCAGGAGACACTGCCACACACTTATAAAATGATTATATCTTGTGAAGACTCACTCACAATTATAAGAACACCCCCCATGATTCAATTACCTCCACCTAGTCTCTCCCTTGGTATGTAAGGATTATGGGGATTATGGAGATGACAATTCCAGATAAGATTTTGGGTGGGGACACAGTCAAACCATTTCATTAAACCCCTGGCCCCTCTGAAATCTCATGTCCTCATATTTCAAAAAGCAATCATGCCTTTCCAACAGTTCTCTAAAATCTTAATTTATTCCAGCATTAGCCCAAAACTCCAAATCCTAAGTCTCATCTGAGACAAGGCAAGTCCCTTCTGTCTATAAGCCAATAAAATCAAAAGCAAGTGAATCCCTTCCTAAATACAACGGGGGTACAGGCATTGAGTAAATACAACCATTCCAAATGGGATAAATTGGCCAAAATGAAGGGCCTACAGACCCCATGCAAGTTTGAAATCCAGTGGTGCAGTCAAATCTTAAAGCTGCAAAATGATCTCCTTTGACTCTAAGTCTCACATCCAGGTCATGCTGATTCAAGAGGTGGGCTTTCATGGCCTTAGAAAGTTCTGCCCTTGTGACTTTGCAGAGTACAGGCCCTCTTGGCTGATTTCATGGGCTGGCATTGAGTATCGGTGGCTTTTTCAGGCACAGGGTGCAAGCTGTTGGTGGATCTGCTGTTCTGGGTTCTGGAGGACCATGCCCCTCTTCTCACGGCTCTACTAGGCAGGGCCCCATTGGGAACACTGCGTAGGAGTTTTGACTCCCATCTCCCTTCCACACTGTCCTAGCGGATGTTCTCCATGAGGGCTGCACTCCTGCAGCAAATGTCTGCCTAGGCATCCAGGTGTTTCCATACATCCTCTAAAATCTAGGCAGAAGTTCCCAATCTCAATTCTTGACTTCTGTATACCTACAAGCCCAACATCACAGGTAAGCCATCAAGGCTTGGGGCTTGCACCTCTGAAACAATGGCCTGAGCTGTACATTGGCCTCTTTAGCCACAACTGGAATGAAGGGCACAAAGTCCTAAGACTGCACAAAGCAGCAAAGCCCTGGGCCTGGTCACAACACCAATTTTATCTCATAGGCCTCTGACCCTAGGATGGCAGGGGCTGCTGTGAAGACCTCTGATATATCCTGGAGACATTTTCTGCATTGTCTGGGTGATTGACATTTGATTTCTCATTTCTTATGCAAATTTCTGCAGCAGGCTTAAATTCCTTCTCAGAAAAGTGGTGATATGGTTTGACTCTTTCCCTACCTAAACTCTCATCTTGAATTGTAATCAGAATTGTAATCCCACATGTGGAAGGAAGGACCTCATGAAAGGTGATTAGATGATGGGGTGATCCCCCCATACTGTTCTCATGCTAGTGAGTGAGTTCTCACAAGATCTGATGGGTTTATAAGGGACTTTCCCCTGTTTCACTCTGCATTTCTTTCTCTTGCTGACATGTGAAGAAAGACATGTTCACTTCCCCTTCTGCCATATTGCAAGTTTCCTGATGCCTCCCCAGCCACGCTAAACTGTGAGTCAATTAAACCTATTTTCTTTATAAATTACCCAGTGTCATATACAGCTTTATAGTTATATGAGAATGAACTGATACAGTAAATTGGTGTCACAGCAGGTGGGATGTTGCTGTAAGGACACCCCAAAATGTGGAAGCAACTTTGGAATTCAGTAACAGGCAGAACCTGGTACAGTTTCAAGGGCTCAGAAAAAGACAGGAGGATGTGGGAAAGATTAGAACTTCCTAGAGACTTGTTGAATGGCTTTAACCAAAATGCTGTTAGTAATATGGACAATGAAGTCCAGGATGAGGTGGTCAAAGATGGAGATGATGAACTTCTTGGGAACTGGAGTAAATGTGACCCTTGCTATGCTTTAGCAAAGAGACTGGTGACTTTTTGACCATGCCCTAGAGATCTGTGGAACTTTGAACATGAGACAGATGATTTATGGTATCTGGCAGTCTTTGAGGGACTGTTGGAAGGAATAATTGTATTTTGAAATGTGAGGTCATAAGATTTGGTAGGGGCCAGGGGCAGAATGATATGGTTTGACTATGTCTCTACCCAAAATCTCATTCTAAATTGTAATCAGAATTGTAATCCCCACATGTTAGGGGAGAGACCTATGGGAGCTGATTAAATGATGGGGCAGTGCCCCGAAGCTATTCTCATGATAGTGAGCTATTAAAATAACTGATGGTTTTATAAGGGGATTTTACCCCATTGCTCTGCACTTCTCTCTCCTGACCCTATGTGAAGAAGGATGTGTTTGCTTTCCCTTTGCTATGATTGTAAGTTTCCTCGTAAGCTGTGCAGAACTGTGAGTGAATTTATTTTAAAAATAAATTATGCAGTCTCAGGTATGTCCTTATAGCATCATGAGGACAGACTAACACAATGGGATTTTCTTTTCTATTGCAACATCAGGCTGCGAATTTTTCAAACTTTTATGCTCTACTTTTCTTTTAAACATGAATTCCAATGCCAAACCATTTGTAAAATTCTATGCTTTTAAGAGCACCCAAGTCACCTCTTGAACACTTTGTTGTCTAGAAATTTCTTCTGCCAGATACTCTAAATCATCTCTGTCAAGTTCAATGTTCCACAGATCTAGGGCAAGGGCAAAATGCCACCAGCCTCTTTGCTAAAGCATGGCAAGAATCGCCTTTATTCCACTTCGCAATAAGTTTCTTATCTCCATCTGACATCACCCCTGCCTGGACTTCATTGTCCTTATCACTATAAGCATTTTGGCTAAAACCATTTAACAAGTCTTTAGAAAGTTCTAAACTTTCTCACATCTTTCTTTCTTCTTCTGAGCCCTCTAAACTGTTCCAACCTCTGCCTGTTACCAAGTTCCAAAGTCATTTCTACATTTTCATGTATCTTTATAGAAGTACCGCCACTCTGCTAGTACCAATTTACTGTATTAGTTTGTTCTCACACTGATATAAAGAACTACCTGAATCTGAGTAATTTATAAAGGAAAAAGGTTTAATTGAATTACTGCTCTGTATGGCTGGGGAGGCCTCAGGAAACTTACAGTTATGGAAGAAGGCAAAGGAAAAGCAGGGCACCCTCTTTATAAGGCAGCAGGAAGGCAAATAATTGCAGAAGACACTTCCACAAACTTATAATACCATCAGATATTGTGAGAATTCACTCATTATCACAAGAACAGCATGGGGGACACACTCCCATGATTCAATTACCTCCACCTGGTCTTTCCCTTGACACATGAGACTTATGGGGATTATAATTCAAGATGATATTTTGCATTGACACACAGGCAAACCATATCAGCAATTATGGAAAGCATTTTGGAGATTTCTCGAAGAAGTGTGAGTTGAACCCACCATTTGGCTGTGCAATCTCATTACAGGGTGTATACCCAAAGGAAATTGTTCTACCAAAAAGAGAAATGTATTCATAAGCTCATTGCTGCACTATTCACAATAGCAAAGACATGGAATGAACCCAGGTGTTCATTAGTGGCGAATTGGATAAGGAAAATGTGGTATATGCACACCATGAAATGCTATGAAATACTATGCAGCCTTGAAAAAGAATAAAGTCATGTCTTTTGCAACTGATAACCATTATCCTAAGTGAACTAACACAGAAACAGAAAAATAAATACTGTGTTTTTTCACTTACAAGTGAGTACACATTGCATAAAAATGGGAACAATAGACACTGGGGAACACAAGAGGTGTGAGGGAGGGAAGAGGGTAAGTGCCAAAGCAAACCACCTATTGGGTACTATGCTAACCACCTGGGTGACAACTTCATTCATACTTCAAACCTCAGCATCATGCAATATACCTATGTAACAAACCTGCACTTGTGCCCCCTGATTCTAAAAGAAAAGTGAAAAATAGGGAAGTAAATACAACATAAAAATTATCAATTTAGATACATCAAATTTACTCATTTTTTTCTTTTGATGTTTGTGCATTTGGTGTCATATCTATGTAGGATAATCAAAATCATGAAGATTTATTCCTACATTTTCCTCTAAGCATTTTATACTTTTAGCTTTTACATTTATGTATTTGAGTTAACTTTAATTTATAGTGTTAAATCAAAAAGGTTTGAGTTAACTTTTATTTATAGTGTGAGGTAGAAGATACAGCATTTTTCTTTTGCATGTGAGTGCCCACTGATTTAGCGCTACTTGTTAAAGACAATACTCTTTCCCCTATTGAATAGTCTTACCATCCTTATCAGAAATCAGTTGACCATCAATGGATAGGTATTTTTTTAAACTCTCAGTTATATATTTTCAACCTATAGATCTGTCTTTATGCTACTACCACACTCTCTTGATTACTAGGGCTTTGTATAGTTTCAAAATTTTGAAACAGGAATCTTCCAACTTTGTTCTTCTTTTTGCAAGATTGCTTTAGCTATTTTGAATTTTAATATAAATTTTAACAAAAGCTTGCCAATTTCAGAGTAAACACCAGCTGAGATTATGAAAGAGGTTGCATTTAATCTGTAGATCATTTTGAGAAATACTTCCATATTAACAACATTACATTTTCCACTTTATGAATAGGATAATTTAAAATTTTAGTCATCTTCTTTAATTTCCTTCAAAAATATCTTATTTCACATTACAAATTTTGCACCTATCTATATTGAGTTAAATTGAAGAATTTTCTAAGTTTCATTATAGAAATAATTTAGTTAAGTGAAATTGTTTTCTAAATGTCCTTTAATTGTCCATCATTAGTGTAAAGAAATACAGTTGATTTTGTGTATTGATCTTGTACACTGCAACATTGGTAAATTTATTAGTTCTAATATTTCATTCTTCTGGATTCCTAAGCAACTCTATACATAACCTCATGTGACATATAAATAGACGTAATTTGAATTCTACCTTTCTAATTCATATTCTTTCATTTTTATTTGCTTGCCTAATTGGCCTGGCTAGAATCTCTTATACAATGATGTGTAAAAGTGGCAAGACTGGGGGATCTTGATCCTCATCTAACAGTGAAAGCACTTAGTGTTAATTAAATATAATATTAGCTGTAGACTTCTTATAAATGCCTTTATCAAGTTAAGAAAATTTCTGTTTAATCATTTTTCTTTTTATATTGTTTTATTTTATTCATTTTTATTGCAGTAGTTTTGAGGGTACAGTTAGTTTATGGTTACACGGGTAAGTTCTTTCTTTTTTCATAATCTCTTATACACTTTATTCTATTTGCTGTCTGTACCTTTTTTCTTTCTATTTATTTGTCTTTGTTTTCTTTTTAAATTTGTTTTTATGATAAAAGAATGTCAGGTTTTGTTACATGTTTTTCTATGTTTATTGAGAGGGTTATGAGACTTTTATCATTTATCTATAAATAAAAGGTATTTCATGCATTTATTATGAATGCTAACCTAACCTTAGATTTCTAGAGTATCTCCCACTTGGTCATGGGACAGTATTTTTTTATGTTGCTCAATCTGGTGTGTTAGTATTTTGTTGATGATTTGCACATATATATTCATAAGAGTCATTGATCATAATTTATGTTTTCCTGTAATGTTTTTCTCTGGTTTTAGATCAGGGTCATACTATTCTCACAGATCTAGTCAGGCAGTTGTTCCCTTTTCTTCTATTTTTAAGACTGTAAAAAAAAAAAAACAAAAAACTGGTGTTAATTTATTCTTTAAATATTTGATAGCACATACCAGTAAATTATTCTGTATCTAAGCATTAGTTTATGGAAATATTTTTTAAATTAGTAATTCATTTTTATACTTATTATTTGTTTATTGAGATTTTATTTTTATTTTTGAATGAGTTTTGTGTTTTCGTTTCCTTCTAAGAATTTTTCTTTCAACATTTTTATTATGATGTGTTTGTGTATGAATATGTTTATGTTTATATTCATCAAAGCTTGTTGAACTTCTAGGATGTGTAAATTAATGTTTTCCATCAAATTTGTAAAGTTTTCAGGCATTATTTTTTTTTAATGTCTGTTACTTTCTCACCTTTCCATCTATTACTTCCATCATGTGTGTTTTGTTTTGCTTAATGTGTCCCACAGTTCTATGAGTATCTGTTCATTTTTCTTCTTTTTTCTTCACTCTTCTTTGGGTTGCACAACCTCTACTGATCTATTTTCACATTTGCTGATGTTTTTATTCTGCTGTCTCAATCTCCTTTTAGACTGTTGTGGTACGTTTTTCTTTGAGTTATTTTATTTTCAACTCAACTTTCATTTGGTTGTTACATTATTTTGTACCTATTGTATTATGTATTTGATGCTTCATTATCATAAAATATTCCCTCTGATTCTTTAGCATGGGATTCTTCAGTTCTTTGAATATGTTTACAATAACTGTCTTGAAGTACCTTTTTTGTTTAACTTGATATTTAAATCTTCTTACATACAGTTTTTATTGTTTGCTTCCCCTTCCCCACAACTGCTTGTATGGGTCACACTTTCCTATATCATTTGAATTTACTAATTTTACATTGGAAACTAGGCATTTTAAATCATATGTTGTAGCAGCACACCTCATATCTTTCAGGGACTTATTTCAATTTATCTATTTAGTGATTTTGCTGGACAGATTTGTGGAAATCTATTTAATCAACAATGTGAAGCCTGCCCATATCAGGAAGATGTTATCGTTCTTGACTGGGAGCTGGGCTGGACATAGGGAGTCTTTTTTTTTTTTTTTTGGCAACATTCAAGTGGACCTGCCATCATGCTGAGCTGGTTGGGGTATACAAAGAAGGACTGTATTGCAGCTCAATTACCAGAGACACTTAATGATCTCATTGAGATTTAGTAGAATTTCCTTAATAAATATTACTTCATCTCTTGTAGGCCCTTAGGACATCTTCCAGGTACACTAATTTTTTAAAAATAATTTTCACCAGTTGTGGTTGCTTATCTGGTAAGCAAATTTGTGGAACTCTCCCCACTATCATTCAGCAAATGAATCTGTTCACAATTAGCTACAGCTAGTTTGCTTCCCTAATGTATACATTATGCCTTCTGTTTCCTTTGAAGTATACATTATTAATATATCATTACATATCCCTGCCAAATAGTTTGTCTTAAACTTATATTAATTAAGAGTCTATTATGATCATGTTATAGAATGAACATTTGTGTCATCTCAAAATTTATATTTTGAAATTCTAAGACCTAACATAATAGTATTAGGAAGTGGAGCCTTTGGGAGGTAGGTAAGGTCATGAGGGTGGAGCCTTTATGATTGGGATTATGCCCTTATGAGACATAAGAGCTTGCTCTCACTTTTTCTGTTCTGTACCATATAAGGACACAACAATATAGCCATTTGTTAACCAAGAAGGGTGCTGTCAGCAGATGTTGGACCTTGATCTTATACTTCACAGGCTGTATAGTTTTCCATATAGCTATGCCAGTTTACATTCCCATCAAAAGTGTTTTCTTTTCTCCACATCCTTGACAATACTTGCTATCTTTTGTCTTATTTGGTAATAGCCATTCTAACAAGTGTAAGGTGATATCTCATTGGGGTTTTGATTTGCATTTCCCCCAAAATTAATGATGTTGACCATTTAAAATATATCATTTTTTATGGGTGAATGGTATTCAATTGTGCATACATATAACATTTTCTTTATTCATTCATCTATTAATGGACACTTTGGTTGCTTCTAGAACTTGGCTTTTGTCCATTCATCTACTAATGGACACTTTGGTTGCTTCTAGAACTTGGCTATTGTGCTACAATGAACATGGGTGTTTTAAACATTCTCCTTTTTCTAAGTCACTATTTCTCATGAAGGGATAATTTTGCTCCTCTAGAGACATTGTCAATAACTGAAGACATTGTTGATTGTCATAAGTCAGGCAGGGATAGACCTAAATAGACATTTCTCAAAAGAAAAAATACAAAAGGCAAATGGGTAAATGACAAAGGGCTTTAAATTGTTATCCATCAAGGAAATGTATATTTAACCATAATGAAATATTACCTCATATCTGCTAGAATGGTTATTTTCAGAAACACAAAAGACAACAGCATTGGTGAGAATATACAGGGAATCCTTGAACACTGTTGTCAGGAATCTATGCTAATATAGCCATTATGGAAAACAGTATGTAGTTTCATCAGAAAACTAAAAATAGAATTACCATATATCTTAATCTTTTTGTTCTGTAAGAACAGAATACCACAGACTAGCTAATTTATAATGGACAGGAACTTATTGGCTCACAGTTTTGGAGCCTGGCAAGTCCGCTTACAAGGGGTCAGTAGGTCAGGTGTCTGTTAAGAGGTTGGTCTCTGCTTCCAAGCTAGTGCCTTGAATGCTGCATCCTCTGGGGAGCAGAAACACTCTTCCTCACATGGCAGAAGAGTAGAAAAGCTAAAAGGGAATGAGAGAAAGAGAGAGAGAGAGAGAGAGAGAGAGAGAGAGAGAGAGAGAAAGTCCATGCCTAAAAGCCCCTTCTAAAAGATACTAAACACACTCATGATGGTAGAGCCTCATTTCTAAGGGAAATGAATATATTCCTAGATACATAAAACCTACCAAGATTGAATCATGAAGAAATAGAAAAGTTGAACAGACCAATAATGAATAAAAAGATTTGAATTATTAAAAAAATGTTTCCCATCAAAGAAAATCCCAGCACCTGGTGGTTTCACTGGCGAATTCTACTAAACATTTCAGGGAAAATCTAATACCAATCCTTCTCAAATTTTTCCAAAAATTCAAAAGGAGAGAATATTTACTAATTCACTTTACCATGTCAGAATTGCCCTGATACCACAGCCAGACAAGAACATTATAATAAAGAAAGCAACAGGCCAATAGTCTTGGTGGACATACATGCAAAAATTCTCAGCAAAATACTAGCAAACCTAATTAAACAACACATAAAAAAAATTGATCATGATAAGTGGGATTTATCCCTGAGATGCAGGGAAGGTTCAACATATGCAAACCAATAAATGTGATACATCAATTTAACACAATGAAGAAAAAGCATATGATCATCTCAGATCTTCACCTTCATCTTAGATGGAAAAAAAATTGGCAAAATTCGGTATCTTTTTATGATAAAAACTCTGACCAAATTAGCTAATGAATGTGCCTCAACACAAAAAAGACCATATATAAGAAGCCACCACTAATAAACTCAATTATAAAAGATTGGAAGCCTTTCCTCTGAGATGCAAAACAAGACAAGGATGCCTATATATTGATACTTCTATTCAACATAATATTGGACATTAAATTTTAGCTTCTCGCAAAACTAAAAATACTGTGGTATGACCCAGGAATCAATCTTCTGTATATTTACCCAAAATATTTGAAGCCAGTTTGTCAAACTGATCTGAAATCAGATATCTGCACACCCATGTTCATTGCAGCATTATTCACAATAGCCACAATATTGGATCATCAAAAGTGTCCGCCAAAAGATGAATGGATAAATAAAATGTAGTAACATTGTGTGATGGAGTACTATTCAGCTTTAGAAAAGAAGGTAATTTTCATCATTTGCAACAACACGAATGGAACTGGAAATCATTATGCTAACAAAACCAGGCATAAAAAGACAAATTCCGCATGTTCTCACTCATATGTGCAATCTAAAACAAACTCACAGAAGCAGAGAATGGAATGATGGTTACTAGTGTAAGGGAACTTGGAGGTAGTGGGGAGATGATGATCAAAGCACAAAATCTCAATAAAACAAAATAAGTGTATTATTTATTTAAGATGTATTGTATAACATAATGAATATAGTTAATAATAGTATACTGCACATTTCAAAATTGCTAAGAAAGTAAATTTCAAATGTTTCCACCACAAAAAATATTTGAGGTGGTAAATATGTGAATTAGCTTGATTTAATTATTCCACATTGTATTCATAAATCATAATATCACTTTCTATTTTATAAATGTATACAATTATAAATTGTTAACTAATAGTAAAAAACATTAACTTCTGATGGATCTCGGGTTCTGAAAATATTCCTCACACATTTACAATAGTGGACAAATATAGTGAGAGGCAGGAGTTTCAGATGGCACCAGAGATTCCCACTTATTGGTGTACATACTCTGCTAAATTCTTTTTCCTTAAATGTGAGCAAGATTTATGAATACAATGGTGTATCACTCCAGTAATTATTTCATTACATGACAAGAGATATTTTGAAGATGATTTTATGATCCATGCTTACTTGAATTCATTAAAAAGGAAATTATATCAGGTGGATCTCACCTAATCAGCTGGGTCCTTAAAAGGGATCAGAAAGGCCAGGCACCCTGGCTCATGCTTGTAATCTCAGCATTTTGGGAGGCCCAGGCAGGTGGATCACAAGGTCAAGAGATGGAGACCATCCTAGCCAACATGGTGAAACCCCGTCTCACTAAAAATATAAAAATTAGCTGGGCATGGTGGCACACACCTGTAGACCCAAATACTCAGGAAGCTGAGGCAGGAGAATTGCTTGAACCTGGGAGGCGGAGTTTGCAGTGAGCTGAGATCCTACCACTGCATTCCAGCCTTGTGACAGAGTGAGACCCTGTCTCAAAAAAATAAATAAGTAAATAATAAAAAAAGAAAGAAAAGAAGAAAAGAAAAGAGATCAGAAATTTTGAACCAAGAGAGATTTTCCTGCTGGCTTTGAAGAGGCATAGCTTATGTTGTGAGCTGCCTATGGAGGATTTATATTGCAAGGATCTTAACTCGGCTTCTAGGAACTGAGTGTATTTCCTGGTTGATGCCAGTGAGAAAACTAGGTCTACAGTCTTATATCTAAAATTCGCTGAACTTCATTAACAACCAACGATCTTGAAAGAGGATCTCAAGCCTCAGATTACATTGCAACCTAGTCAATATCTTGATGTTAGTCTGGTGAGAATCTGTGCAGAGCACCTAGCTAAGCCATGCTCAGATTCCTGCTCCATAGAAAGTGTGAGGTAATAAATTTGTGTTGTTTTAAGCTGTTAAATTTGTATAATTATGTGGTAATATGTTTGTTCATTCTTGAGGGACAAAAGAAATAAAAAATAGTGGATGATAGGTATCAAGTTTTTGGAAAATTAAAATCAGCCAATAAAAATTGGTAACTAAGGTCAAAAGAAAGTAAATCTAATGTACCAACAGAAGTAGGAAATGATAAGAAGAGCTATTTACCCTGCAGAGTAACAGAAAAAAAGGCAAAAGACATGAAAATGCAGGTATTGAAGGGGACTCATTAAAAGGGCTTACATTCTCTCTCATCCCTACAGAAGACCAGAGATTTATTTTCTGAATAAATTTAATTGGAGTCCCTATACTTATGATATTGGGAACCATAGACCTTGAGATGTGTTTCAGTACTACACAATAGGGTTGCAGAACCACCTTCACACTGCTACAGAGGTATACTTCAAAGACAGGTGAATGGTGAACTACATTTTTCTTTTTATTGTACTTTAGGTTCTAGGGTACATGTGCGGATCATGCAGGATTGTTGCATAGGTACACACATGGCAATGTGGTTGGCTGCCTCCATTCCCCCATCACCTACATCTGGCATTTCTCCCCATGTTATCCCTCCCTGACCTCACCCACCCCCACTGTCCCTCCCTTGGCTCCCCTCCAACAGACCCCAGTGTGTGATGCTCCCCTCCCTGTGTCCATGTGTTCTCATTGTTCAACACACACCTATCAGTGAGAACATGCAGTGTTTGATTTTCTGTTCTTGTGTCAGTTAGCTGAGATTGATGGTGTCCAAATTCATCCATGTCCCTACAAAGGACATGAACTCATCACTTTTTTATGGCTGCATAGTATTCCATGGTGTATATGTGCCATAATTTTTTGTCCAGTCTATTGTTGATGGGCATTTGTGTTGGTTCGAGGTCTTCGCTATCTTAAACAGTGCAGATATGAACATACATGTGCATATGCCTTTATAACAGAATGATCTGTAATCCTTTGGGTATATACCCAGTAATGGGATTGCTGGATCAAATGGAATTTCTATTTCTAGGTCCTTGAGGAATTGCCACACTGTCTTCAACAATGGTTGAACTAGTTTACACTCCCACCAACAGTTTAAAAGTGTTCCTATTTCTCCACATCCTCTCCAGCATCTGTTGTCTCCAGTTTTTTTAATGATTGCCTAACATCTAACTGGTGTGAGTGGTATCTCAATGTGGTTTTGATTTGCATTTCTCTAATAAGCAGTGATAAAGAGCATTTTTTTCATAAGTTTGTTGGCCTCATATATGTCTTCTTTTGAAAAGTGTCTGTTCATATTCTTTGCCCACTTTGGATAGGTTTGTTTGTTTCTTTCTTATAAATCTGCTTTAGTTCCTTGTAGAGTTTAGATATTAGCCCTTTGTCAGATGGGTAGATTGCAAAAAAAATTTTCGCATTCTCTTGGTTGACAGTTCACTCTAATGATTGTTTCTTTTGCTGTACAGAAGCTCTGGAGTTTAATTAGATTCCATTTGTCTATTTTGGCTTTTGTTACCAATGCTTTTGGCATTTTAGTCATGAAGTGCTTGTCTATGCCTATGTCCTGAATGGTTTTGCCTAGGATTTCTTCTAGGGTTTTTATGGTGTTAGGTCTTATGTTTAAGTCTTTAATCCATCTGGAGTTAATTTTAGTGTAAGGTGTCAGGAAGGGATCCAGTTTCTGCTTGAACTATATTTTTACAGAAACTGCTCAATCCCAAAAGAAAGGATATTGAAGTGCTGACATGCCATTTTCCTGTTTCTCTATTAATGTTGCTCATCTGTTAATAATTTCTACCCACATCCTCAGAACTTTTGACAATCTCCTCTGTGATTCACTTTATTTTTCATGTGAGACCAAAAACAGAAAGAGATTGAAGAAAGCTTAAGAATAATAGGACTTCAAAAACAAACAGGAAACATGACAACAAAACTCAATAGTGATAATGGATATAGAAGATATAGAAATACTTTCAAAATTATTTTAAAAAATGATTTTTTAAACTAAAATTGTATACCCATTCTAAAATTAATGGTAAAGGGAGAATAAGTCACTTATCAACATTCAAGTTTTCAATCTATAGCTCTCATACACTGCTTTATAAGCTTCCTAGTGGGATAAGGTGGGAAAAAGAAAGAGGAAATATAGATGTCATTTATCCAAGAATAGATCAAATACCCACCATTTGAAAATCCATTTATAAATTTGAAAATAAAATTTCATAGTAGAAATATCATAGAGCTGTTGAAGACTAGGGGAAAATGATGATATACACATAGAAATTTAGAGGTATAAAATAATAAAAAATTGTAAGGGAAAGAATATATAAGCAATGTAAATTACTTGGCTGAACAATGTTTACTATTTATGTAGTCAAAATAATATACATACCCATAGTATTGATTTAATCACAGTTGTGCTAAAATTACAATGAGAAAGAGGGAATAAGGAGTTGAGGAGAATAATGGTGTTAATTCCTGAACTATTATAACAGAAAACAAATCCATATCTAAAACTGATAAATATATATCTGACAATATAGTCATATTTACTTATGCTTACAGCATTATCACATCAAACAGGTTTAAAAAGCAAGGAAGAAAAGATGTGGAAAGCAAAAGTTACAGAACAAAGAACTGCTTCATCCTGTAATAAACTTTATAATACTAGTTCATTTTCTTTAAATATGTAATTGCATAATTTATAAATAATTATAAAAAATGAGATTAAATACTCTCTCATATTTGTACAATATTTTTTCCAAATTTTGATGAAGAACTAAAGACATAACTTATTGACACAGTTAATAAAAAGTAAAGTTGAGACACAAGTTTAACTCATCAATCTGCCTTTCAAGTCAATCCTCAATTCCCTACACCATATTCACAGTATAATAAGGGACAAGTAACAATAATACACATTAAGTGTTATAAAATTTGTTAGTTTGAAACAAAAAGCATCTGTATTAGTTTTCTAGGGCTGGCACAATAAATAATCATAAATAGCCTGTTGTAAATAATAGAAAATGAATTTCTTATAGTTCTCAAGGCCAGAAACAGGATTGGTTTCTTTGCAATCCTGAGTCTGGTTCCATGCCTTTCTCTTAGCTTCTGATAGTTGCTGGCAATACTTGTAATTTGTAGATATATCAGTCCTGTCTTTGTCTCAGTCTTCACATCACCTCCCACTTTCTGTCTTTTATCTCATACAAAGATTTAGGATCTGCCTGATTAATCTAGGATGATCTGATCTAAATATTATTAATTCACTTACTTTGCAAACACACATATAAGGTCATATTGACAAATACCACATGAACATATATTTTGGGTGGCTACTATTTACACAATAGTATAGTGTTTAAATACCATTTTTACATCCTTATTTTTCTTCATTTTTCTGTTGATGAATACTGCCATTGAGTTAACTGAGTTTCCTTATGTATATTATTATATAAGATTTGCAATTAGTAAATTTTCCCCAAGACATAGAATCCAGTACTATCTTTGAGAACAGATAAAGTCTGCATGATGTTGTCTCACAGTACAAAAACAGCCATACGTTGCTTTTATTGTCAAAAGAACAGTTCCTCCTTTGAATTACTAAAGAGCTGATTACCAAAAAAAAAAAAAAAAAAAAAGGCATTTACAATTATCTCTTGCTTTCTAATGAGTGTGAGTCCTAGATGATATTCAGAGGGACTTCTCTTTGATGAATGAGGCAATGTTTCTGAATGGGTGCATTTGGGAGAAACAAGACAGTAAAATTAGTTTGCTTTAAAAAAAAAAACGAGGCATAGTAAAGATTCAGAGCAAATAAAGAGTAAGGAAGGGTGAAAAAGCAAGACTGCATGTACACAGAGGCAGGTAAATTGTGCCATCACTGTGGAAAGTTAGATATTTAGTGTGGAATTACATCAACAGAGAATTAAGGAATTTTTATGTCATGGAGGAAGTAGTGGAAGTCACCATACTTTGAAATCTCTATTACATCTATATTAGCTGCTGTTGCCTTATAAGATGCATTATTTTTAAAGAGGATGCCATAAAGTCCTGCTTCAAAGTTGGTTTGGAGAAAATCGAGGCTTCCCATAGGTGATGGATCACATTTAAAACTAAAGTTTATATTTCCCATAGATGGTTAAATAAATCCAATCAGTTGTTTTACACTTAAGATTTGATTTTGCTAACAGTTGGGGTGTCAAGGGCACAACTGATGTTCTTAATAGGGATAAAATGGAGGGAGAAAAGAGTAAAAAAGAATGAGTCATCTCATGGCATAACTGGATATTTTATTCAGAAATACACCTGGAATATATCCCTTGTTCCAAATATCAAACCAACGCATTATATATTGCATCATTCACCTTTCTAGTCAAATTCCTTCAACCATGAGGATTCGTGTATGCTCTGTGATTAAGTAAAAGGCATAATAAGCATAACTTCTATCTCTTGAAATTACAATATTATACGTATCAGTCCTCATGGAGTACTAAAACTTATCTTTTGATTAAAATAAACCATAAGGGAAATCTGTAAGTTCTATTAAATGTATGTTGGGGATATTGTGAAAAGTTTGAAAAGTCTGCATCTTTTGTTTAACAAAGCATTTTATTATTTCCTCTGGCTCTAAACTAATATAAAAAAATAATTATCATAAGTATGGTATATAAGAATGTATAATAAGGAAAGTTTAATAAAGAAAACAGTAGATATGTTGGGAAAAAAGCATGTTTGGGAATAATGGTTTCCAAATTGTGGCTTCTGGTATATTTTATTGCAAAAAATCCTGTCTCTTTAAAATAGCCAGTTGTGATTGTGTTTTGGGGGATTTATTTGTCATTACTTACAATAGTGAAAGTTCCCCTCACTGTTGGGTTTGATCCTGGCCCTACTATTTACCAAATTGTATGATCATGCGAGGTTATATATCACCTCTAGATCTCAATGTGCTTGTCTATATAAAAAGAGTAATTGTACCAATCACATAGGGTTTTGTAAGGAATAGATACAACTGAGGTGAACACAATAAAGTATGACGTAGTAGTCATTACAAACATGCAAATAGGCAATAAAAATAGTATATATGAATTTATCTGATAAAGAAGATATGAATACCAGTAAAGCCTACAAAGGAACTTCTAATCAAGACTTGGGAGTATCATTAAAAGAAGAGAAACCAAGAAGAGCAACTCCAAGGCACATAATCATAAGATTCACCAGGTTTGAAATGAAGAAAAAATGCTAAGGGCAGTAAGATAGAAAGGTCGGGTTACCCACAAAGGGAAGCCCATCAGACTCACAGCGGATCTCTCGGCAGAAACCTTACAAGCCAGAAGAGAGTGGGGGCCAATATTCAACATCCTTAAAGAAAAGAACTTTCAACCTAGAATTTCAAATCCAGCCAAACTAAGCTCCATAAGCAAAGGAGAAAGAAAATCCTTTATGGACAAGCAATTCCTGAGAGATTTCTTCACCACCAGGGCTGCCTTACGAGAGCTCCTGAAATAAGCACTAAACAAGGAAAGGAACAATCAGTACCAGCCACTCCAAAAAAGTACCAAATGGTAAAGGCCATCGATACAATGAAGAAAATATGTCAACTAATGGGCAAAATATCAAGCTAGCATCAAAATGTCAGGATCAAATTCACGCAGAACAATATTAACCTTAAATGTAAATGGACTAAATGCCCCAATCAAAAGACACAGACAGGCAATTTGGATGAAAAGTCAAAACCCATCCATGTGCTGTATTCAGGAAACCCATCTCACGTGCAAGAACACACATAGGCTAAAAATAAAGGGATGGAGGAAGATTTATCAAGGAAATGGAGAGCAAAAAAAGCAGGAATTGCAATCCTAGTCTCTGATAAAATGGACTTTAAACCAACAAAGATCAAAAGAGACAAAGAAGGGCATTACATAATGGTAAAAGGATCAATGCATCAAGAAGAACTAATTATCCTAAATATATATGCATACAATACAGGAGCACAAAGGTACATAAAGCAAGTTCTTAACAATCTACAAAGAGACTTAGACTCCCACACAATAATAATGGGAGACTTTAACACTCCACTGTCAATATTAGACAGATCAACTAAACAGAAAATTAACAAGGATATCCAGGACTTGAACTCTGATCTGGACCAAGCAGACCTAATAGACATCTACAGAAATCTCCACCCCAAATCCACAGAATATACATTCTTCTCAGCACTGCATGACACCTAATCTAAAATTGATCACATAGTGGGAAGTAAATCACACCTCAGCAAATGCAAAAGAATGGAAATCATAACAAACAGTCTCTCAGATCACAGTGCAATCAAATTAAAACTCAGAATTAAGAAACTAACTCAGAACCACACAACTTCAAGGAAACTGAACAACTGGCTCCTGAATGTCGACTGGATAAACAATGAAATGAACACAGAAATAAAGATGTTCTTCGAAACCAAAGAGAATGAAGACACAATGTACCAGAATCTCTGGAACACATTTAAAGCAGTGTCTAGAGGGAAATTTATAGCAACAGATGCCACCAGAGACTCAAGGAAAGATCTAAAATTGACACCCTGTCGTCAAATTTGAATGAGCTAGAGGAGCAAGATCAAAATAACTCAAAAGCTAGCAGAAGAAAAGAAATAACTAAGATCAGAGGAGAACTGACTGTGTGACCTAGGCTTTATTTTGATGTTTCTAAATCCCTTATTATATGACTATTTTGTTTTGATATCATCTTATAGGTTTTACCATTAAGTATAGAGATAATAGTTCCCCCTCCAATGCTCCCTTAGGTAGGAGGAGCCTCACTTTCCTGTGATGATCTGAATAATTCTCCCCACAAACACATCAATTATTTTTTGTTTCCTGTTTACTGTAATAGCTCCCATACCATAGTGCTGCATCAGGGGTTTAGCACTTGTCTGAGCTGTAAGTTAGCACATGGAATAATCAATTTTGGCTGTAGTGTAACCTATCTTGATGAAGAGAAGGTCCTGTAAAAACCAAGCATAAATCTCTACCCCTGCCAGCATGTCCTCTTTTTGTCTGAGCTCATTTAGTGACCTGGGAAGGGGTAGAGAGAAGAAGAGTTTCCATAGAAGTCTATTCAAATATCCAAAGTGTTTTTCTATGGTAAGAATTCACACAAGACACAGCTTCTCACATTCATTCTATTTGGAGAGTTCTGTGAGCTCAGCTTCTCCTTTTCATTCGTCTTTCAATCATGCTCCTTCCAGGTCTTTGTCTATAAAGCCAAATTATGAACATATGCTCATGTAATCAGAAAAGTTCCATACATCTAACCACTTCTCTTTCTAGGAAAAGTGAATGACTGTGTGTTCTGCCTAAAATTCTGCCCTTTGGAAATATTACCTTTCCTCTCAATTTTCCAGCATCACCATCGGTCGGATTATAATTCTACAGAACCATGCTTTAGTATTTTCTTACCCAGTGTGGCAGGTTCCATTTTTAGCCTCAATTCTAATTCTTCACTGCCTTTTAAACCAGATTCATGGCCATGTTACTTTTTAAATTACTCTCACTAAACCATTATAGTATGAGTCCTTAATCATTTTCTTAGATCTTCCTTTGTGCCTTTGCCCAATAGAATGCAGCTGAAGTGCTGATGTTCTAGGTTTCATCAAGGTCTTACATATTTCCACATACCTTCTTGCACCTTTGTCATTACCATGAGGAATATGGTGAAGATTTCCTGGACAGTGAAGCCTGTAGCAGAATGCCCCATCTAGCTTCAGTGAGAAGAAAACTCACCTAACTGAGCACAGAAAACATCATCTAAATCTCAAGACCAAAATGTACAGATTTGTGTGCAATAATGAAAGCTTATTATTTTAAATTCCTTTGTTTTAGAGTTAGATGCACACCATTATTGTGGTGATAGCCAAACAATATACTCACTAGCAAGACTGTGGGGAAGTCTTTATGAAATCGTTAACTGTGAGTTAAGGAAAGAGTGTTAGTGCAGCAGGACTGAGTGAAATGAGAGTGGGGTCAACTAATTAAAAACATGCATATAAGAATAAAGTCAGAGAAAACGTCAAGATTAGCAGTTCCAAAAGCATTCTTCTTCACAGAAACATAGAATGGTAAAGAAAAAAACAGTCAGAATCAACTTTGTCAAAACTCTGGGAAGCACTCAAAGATTTACAGTAATGCAAATAAAAGCCAACAAACCAAAAATAGGCAAATTTTAAATGTAGGAACGCATTGTAGTGTTTTTATTTGACTTTTCTCTAATACTCCTTAGCTCTGTGATGGTCTTAATGATGGCATCCTGTGTTCCCAGTATGAACCCTGGTCCCTAGATCTAGACAGAAAAGAGCAGACCTTATTTAAAAAGAATTGTATTTCTTCATTCTAACCTATTTGACAAGTGTATGAAGGATTCATGCAAGGTACTTGTCTGTGTTTTGCTTGACTAGTAATGATGGATATAAGGGCTGTGCACATTCCTCCAAAAAAATTGTAAAATTGAGAAAAACAAACCCATAACCACCTGTGACAAAAGACTGGTTGAGGCATACAGTAGAGTAGTTAAAATTTGTAAGAAAAACCTAGGAAAAGAGTTACTGTGGGTAATCGTGGCATTTAAAAGTGCTTATGTGGAATAGGGTATTAGAAAGCTGTGCACATGGCCAGAATAGGACAAAAGCTCAAAAAACCAATGAGAAGACTTTATGCTTTTATGTCTGGCTGATGTCTAGTGGCAAAGCAAGCCTGGCTGAGTATTAAAAGAATTCCCTAGCACAGAACCAATCTTCAAAGATTCAGTCAAATTTCTTCTTTCCTCTTTCTTTCTTTTTTCTTCTTCCCCCCTCACCTCCTCCTCCTCCTCTTCTTCCCCCCCCTTCCCCCTCCTCCTCCTTTTCTTCTTCTTCCTCTTCCTCTTCTTCTTCTTCTCCTTCTTTCTTCTTCCTCCTCCCCTCCTCCTCTCCTCCTCCTTCTTCTTCCCCTTCTCCCACTCTTACTCTTGCTCTCAATCTTTCTCATGTTTTTTATCTCATTTTATCTTTTTTGGCTCCTTCTTTTCAAATAAATCTCTGTCAAAACATAGTCAAACAAAATCTAAAGAGGCTTCAGAGGCCACACATGACAAAGAATACATACTTTTCAAAAATGTCTTGGAAAAGTCACTAAACAAACAAATAATTTTCAGCCTACAGCACACAATATGCTACTTCAGGAAAAAAAGAATTATTAAGTAAGCAAAGAAAGCCTAAATGATAGTTTACTCACAGGGTAAAATAACAGAAATTTCCCCTGAGGAAGTAGATATATTAGATTTACTAAAATCCTTTAAATAAACTGTCTAAGTATACTCAAAGAGTAAAGGAAATTATGGAAAAAGAGCTGAAGAAAATCAAGGTAATTATTTATGAACTTAGAATAACAATGAAATGATAAAAACTAAAAAGAAACTAGACAGCTAAAAGGTAGAATAACTAAAATTAATAATTCATTAAAGGGATCCAGTAGCAGTTTTGAACAGGCAGAACAATGAATTAATGAACTTTTATATAGATCATTTGAAATAATCTTATCTGAGGAACAATAAGAAAAACAAATAAAAGTGAATGGAGCCTAATGTACCTGATAGACATCACCAAAAGAATCAAAATATTCATATGAGAGTAACAGAAGAGAGAAAAGATCAGAAAAGATATATAAATAAATATGATAAGAAATTTACCTATTAGGTGAAAGAATAAATCTACACATCTAAGAGGTTCAACAAACTCCTAGTAAAGAAATGCAGCAATATCTATACCAAGGCACATTATATTTAGCCTATCAAAAGAAGTAGACAAAGAATCTTGAAAGCAGAAAGAAAGAAGCAACTCCTTATATACAAGAAAGCTGCAATAAGATTAATGGCAGATTTATCCTGAGATTCATGAAGGCCAGAAGGAAGTGAATGTATTTAAAGTGCTAAGAGGACCAAAAAAAAGTTAAAAAATAATTCTATATCTTGCAAATCTGTCTTTCACAAATGAGGGGAAAAATAAGACATTTCTGGATAAAACAATATCTAACAAAGTTTGTTAACTATAGGCTAGACAACTGGATATTAACATGAAAAATATGAAGGGGGAATCCTACTTTACAGCCCACACAAAATGAACTCAAAATGGATCAACAACTTTTATATATATATATATATATATACACACACACACACACACACACATATATATATATATGTGTGTGTGAGCTAAAACTATAAAACTCCAAGAATAAATAAGACACAGTGGTAAACCTTCATGGTCTAGAATTTGGGAATAAATTATTAGGTATAATACCAAATAGATAAAAAACAAAATTAAAAAAAAGATTTGACAAAAATTAAATATCTTTGTGTATTAAAACTTATTACCAACAAAGTAAAAAAGCAACCTGCAAAATGGAAAAAAATATTTGTAAATTATCTAATAAAGGTATAGTATCTAGAATACATAAAGACATTTATAGGTCAAAAACAAAAAGGCAATTCAATTAAAATTGGGCAAAGATCTTAAACACTTCCCTGAAGAAGATATATAAATAAATGGCCAAAAAGCACAAAAAAAGATTGTCACCATCACTAGTAATTAGAGAAATTTAAATCAAAGCCACAATGAAGTATCACATTACACTTATATGGATTACGGTAAAAATGAAACAAACAAACAAAAAAAAAACCTAGTGTCAGTGAGGATGAGGAGAAATTGTAACCCTCATAAATTTCTAGAGGGAATATAAAATTATTTAGTCATTGTGGAAAACAATTTGTTGGTTGCCCAGAAAGTTAAACATAAAATCACCATGTGATCCTGCAGGTTTACTCCTAAGTATATACAATGAACATTTATAGAATCATTATTCCCAACAGCCACAAGATGGAAGCAACCCAAGTATCCATCAAAGTTAAAGAAAATGAAGTATATACATACAATTCAACATTGTTAAGCAATAAAAAGGAATGAAATCCTAATATATGCTACAACATAGGTGTACCTAGAAAACACTTTATTGAGTGAAAACAGCCAAACACAAGAAGGCAGATATTACGTTATTCCGCTTATATGAAATACTTAGAATTAGTTTAATTTATGGAGACAGAGAGTAGATTGGATGCCACAAGAAGTTTGCAAGAGGATAGCATAATGAGTTTTCACTTAATGGGCACAGAGTTCTTATTTGAAATCATTAAAGATTTTGACAGTGGTGACGTTTGCATAACATTGTGAATGTAATTACTGCCACTAAATTTTATACTTATAAATGGGGAAAATGGAAAATTTTATATAAAATAAATAAATAACAAAGTGAATCAAACAAAAATATGTCCAAATGTATGCCTACTATAGCTATCTGGTAATAAAGCTGTATTTGTAGTGAAATTCTGATAACCTTTATTGGGAAAAACTACTAATCAAACTTTGGAGTCTGTTGATATCAGGAAAAATTTGGAAGCTAATCGAATCCAGTGTCTTGTCTTTGTTTTCCCAGTAAGACTTCAGATTCATGAGCATGGTTGTATTAAGAATTATTGTGTAGTTTAGTAAAAATTACACTAAGAAGCTCATCTTACATATTCCCAGTCTGATTATCCTAAATTAAGGTATCCTATACAATACTTAGCACCAATATTAAAGACATAGATTAGGAGTTTGAAATTCCATCTCTATGACTTTTCTCCTGGTGAGCCAAAACCAGAACAGTGTTATCAACTTTATTGTAAATATTAAAATAGTTTTGATCAAAATATTTATGAAATTATTTTTTGGTAGTCAAAGAAACTCCCTGCTTTTTTGAACTGTCTTTCTTAGAATTGAAACATAAAGATATGATTTTCTTTCTTTAAGCTCTATAGCACAACTATAAAAAGCTTCCAAACACAGAGTTAGTATCAAAACCTTGACTTTAATAGGTATTTCACATCAAGTAGCAGTTTTACTGTAAGTAATTGATTCCCTGGTCTGTGGTATGATACCATAAAATTGTGTCCCATCTGCTAATGTTAACTTGATTTTCATTAGTATCAAACCAATAAGATCAGAGAGGTAACCACAGATTCTTCTTTCCTTTAAGCTGAATGACCACAAACATTTTTCATACTACTGTGTGGTTTAGATTATGTAGAAAGCATTAATGGGAGGATACACAATTATTAAAGGGTCTAGGGGAGCAAGTTCTTCTCACTTGAATCTAAGTTAGGCCAGTTCTTTTTGCTATTTCCATATATTGGAAAGTTGCTTCTGCTACTTTAGGAACAACCTATGGAAGAGAGTGCGGCTATCACCATTGTAGCCAGACGTGTCATCTAGAAAAATGATGGCATTGCTGTGGTAAGCTGTGGAGTCAAGAAGCGTCTGAATTCAGAACTACTCCATAACTGCTTTGACAAAATTTAGTAAAATAAATATTCTTCACTCTTGCTCTCTTTCACATACCTGAGTTCTGAATTGGTAGAACTGGATTCAGAATTCGAAGGAGATTGAAAAGAATATTGAACAAATGCTATGGTTTGAAAATGTCCCACAAATTTTATGTGTTTGAAACTTAATCCCCAAATTCATATGTTGATGATATTTGGAGGTGGGGCCTTTGGGAGGTAATTAGAATTAGATAAGGCCATCAGGGTGGGATTCCCACCTGGCTTTATAAAAGGTAGAAGCCTTGCCATCTTGTCATCTTGTCATGTGATTCCCTGCATCATGTTATGACACAGCAAGAAGGCCCTAAAAAGATGCCAACACCATGCTCGTGGACTTAGCCTCCAGAACTCTAAAAAATAAATTTATTTTATTTGTAAATTACTCAGCCTCAAGTATTCTGTAAAAAATAAGACAACAAGTTTATAACCCACATGGAAAAAGAACAAAATGTGTTTTGCATTTGTTTGCCATTTCTTTAAAAAGATGTAGGACCAACTGATTTTGATGAAAAAAAAGTCCTGTTCAATGCTAAAGAAAGCGTTTAATGAATGATCGGTCTGAATTTTCAATCAAAAGTCTTTAGGAGGTAGGTATATGACACACATTGAAGGATAACTTAAATAGGAAATGCAAAATTTCTTTTTTTAGTGGGTAGCACATAAGATTTAGCACATTTGATTTGGTGTTTTTGTTTGTTTTTAACATGGCCATTACCATTTGACTATATTAAATTCTATTCCAGAAATCCAACTCAACATAGAAATTTGAGCAGTATTCTATAATTTGATTTCTAAGACCCAATTATCTTTGGAGCACAGTCTACAGTTTAGATATACCCTCTATAAATTCCTACTGCTGTTCAGGGAGAAGATTTATGAAAGTCTACATCGAAATGCATTATCCTTATTTCTCATTAGTCAGCCTAGCTACACATAGCTCCAGAAAATTCTGATCTGTACAATGCATTAGCACGAAAATTTTATCACCATGGCTTCTTCTGTCATGCAGTCTAAATCATTCACAGTCATTTTGATTATTATTAAATTGAGAAAAAACTGGGATAATTTGGATAGCTATAATATTTTCTTACACAGATAATAAGAAACAATGAAACTCAACAGTGTCAGGAAAAATATGTTAAGCTTCATTAATAGATGCAGTTCTGTCATTATTTTTGTTGACATTTTTAAATGTATTGAAGGAAACATGTTCTTAAATATCATTGGTATTTGTGTGTTCTACAATGAAAACCATTTCATTTTCTCGGGTGAGTATCTAAAGATCAATCATGTACATTCTCAGAGTACCTAAGGGATTTTGTTTTCCTGTTTTCTTTCTATATAAGGTTTAGAAACCTTGATAAATTAGCATCATCACTAAATTGTGCCTCATCATGAATGGAATCTTTACTATTAGTGTGTTAGCCATTGACCCCCAAGTTATGCTGTATTTGCATTTTCAAAAAACTGAGTTATACTATTATTTTGCCATTTTAAGCTTTCAATGAGGAATGATAAAACTATGTGGAAAAAAAAAAAAACTTTTTATAGTTTCCTTGCCACTGAAATCTAAATTGCAACAAACTGGTGTTTATTACAAAATATTTTCCTGCAAGATGGCTCAGAGAATTATCATGATAATATGATGTTGAATCCATATATCTTACTCTAAAGTGTAATGTTGAATCCATATATCTTACTCTAAAGTGTATCTATTCAAAATTTATTTTAAACTTATAAAAGGGAGGAAAGAAAAGAGAGGGATGATGACTGAGAGAAACAGAAAACACAAAAAGATAATGCTAAATCAAAGAATTTTCATACAATTTTAAATTAATATGGAAAATGAAAATGACAGTGCTATTTAAAGAAAATTGCAACTGGAGATAGTGTATATGATAACTTTCTTATGATTCTTTGTTTCTACAAATCTTTTTTTAGAAGCTTACAGAAGATTATGTAAGAAAAGCCTTGTCTTTTTTTTTTTTTTTATCACATTGAATATTTTCTGTGCTTTAAACCATCCCATTTACTTCATCAATCTTCATCTAAGGGAAAATTATATGTGTAATATTTGTCATTGAATTTAAAATAATACTTTAAAAAGTGAAAGTATTTTTGACATGTTGTGATGAAACAAAACATGAGATTAAAGATAAAATTTTCAAATGTTATTACTACCACAGATATATAAAATTTGAACGTAATAGAAAATAAGTATAGAAATAATGAAATTAGGATCTGGTTGAATCCTTTCAAATTGAAAAAACCCTAAAAATGTACATATAAATTTTCTTGCTTAGTAAACATTTGTATAATAAATTATGCTTATGGCCAGCCACGGTGGCTCACATCTGTAATCCCGGCACTTTTGGAGGCTAAGCCAAGTGGATCATGAGGTCAGGAGATCGAGACCATTCTGGTCAACATGATGAAACCCCCATCTGTACTAAAATACAAAAAATTAGCCAGGTGTGGTGGTGTGCACCTGTAGTCTCAGGTAATCAGGAGTCTAAGGCAGGGGGATCGCTTGAATCCGGAAGGCAGAGGTTGCAATGAGCTGAGATCATGCCCAATGCACTCCAGCCTGGCAACAGAACAAGACTCATCTCAAAAATAAATGAATAAATAAATAAATGTTTATACAGTAGAGGAGTTGGAACCATACTGAAAGAAAGGCAAAATTAGATAGTTGTTCCATGGTCCTAGAATTAGGTTTCTTTGGTCATTCTTTTTGTTTTGTTTTTTAATGTGGCTACACCTTATCGTGGAGCATTCGCTATTAGATGCTCTCTATGCAGTATGAAAAAATCAGGCAATCAAAAAAGTATACATACTACATTATCCAGTTAGAGATATCTTTGATAGATTTCATATCCATCAGAAAACAATGTTGTGGACAGTTGATGATTCTTTAGGCAGCTTACTCCAAAAGATTTAGAAGGAAGGGGTACTGATATAACTTCTTGGAGGATAATCTGTATCTTCATTACTAGCAAGAAAAATTGGTAATTAAACTTATGACAAAATAGATTGTCTTCAATGTTTCTTAGTTTGAGTTATAAAGAACTAGATGTAAAAAAACTGACTTCTGATGAATTAAAGGCAAAAATGAAAGGCAGAACTACCAAGTTAGTAGAAGAAACTTTAGGAGAATATGATTGTGATCTGGAGTGGAAAACTTCAAAAATTAAATTTTAGAAATAAATGATAAGGCAATATAAATAAAAGTTTAAATCAAAATAGGGAAATTAAAAGGACAGTGATATTTAAAGAAAATTGCAACTGGAGATAATGTATGTATTAATATACTTATGATTCTTTTGTTTCTACAAATCTTTTTTAGATGCTTATAGAAGATTATGTAAGAAAAGATTTATATTCAACACAGTATAGCATGGAAAAATTTATTTGGCAGATGATCAATTAGGGATAGTATTTGCAATGCCTAAAACAGAATATTTGTGTTGTTTCCACAAATTAAACAGAAAATTTCAGCTGTCAGAAAAATTGGCAAATGTTATGAATAGCTAATTTAGGGAAAAGGAAATCCTGATGGCTAACATGCAGATGAATAAATGCTTGAGTTTATTGTCTCCAAATGATGAAATTTTACCTTATGTCTATTAGACATGAAATAGAGAGCTGGATAAAAATACTAGAATGTAGGAAGTCATGTGATGCTGATAAGCATGTAGATTACTGCAGCCATTCTGCAGAACTATAAAACAAAACTCACATGTAGTATTCACATATCTTATGACATAGAAGTCTACTTTTGGGTATATATCCCACAAAATGAATACATAGGGCCATAAAAGACACATTCTAATAATAGAGACAGTGGGTAGAGAAATTCTAGGCAGTCAGGGGTGGGTACATGGTGAAGCCCTACCCCAAGCCAAAAAAGCTTGAGGTCACACCCCAAGGTGAAAATTTACGTCTCTGTTTTCTGGATCAAATGTTGTCTTTTCCAAAACCACCTATGGCCCTGCCCCACCTTTCATCCTGTGACTATAAAAACCCCAAGACTCAGCAGGCAGAGGGACAGCTCGATGGTGTAATTTCAGAGAAGAATCCAGCTGGAGATGGTGGGACTTCAGGAGAAGGCTGCCTTCCTATCCCATTTTCTTTTCAGCTCCAATTCCTGCTGAAAGCCGCTGTCACTGGCAATAAAATCTCCTGAATTTATCATCCTTCAATTCATTAGTGTGACTTCATTTCTCCTGGACACTGGACAAGAGCTGAGGGGCCACGAGTATGGAAACAAGAGGCTATTGCATTGGACTTTTTCCCTCGCTTGTGGAAGACAGTCACCTCACACCAAAAGACAAAGGGCCCACTGAGCTGTTAACACTGAAGTCATCTGTGGACAGCAGAAGTACAAGAGCACTGTAACACTTCCTCTAGGGTTTCAGGGGTTATAGCCACCCCACTAGATACTGCCATGGGGCCCACAAGGAGTTTGCTCCTGCTGGTGCCCAAAAGTGCTTGCCTTGGCTCCTGCACCCGCTCACCTGCATGCTTCCTCCAGTGAGGGGTAGAATGCAGTGAGTCTGAGTGAGTGGAGTTTGCCTGTGCTGGCGCTGAAGCGGCTGGCTTGTTCCAGCATTCACACACTCCAGTTCCTGCCTTGTTCACTGGCACCCTGCTTCCTGTGAGGAGTTGAAAGCTGCAGGCTGGGTAAACAAAGCACCCCTGTTGCAAGTTCCATGAAGAGGTCACAGATATGTCCTGCTTCACGAGGATGCATATCTTATCATTGTGATGCAGATACAATCAATGTGGCCATCCATGGGAGAGAGGCGAGACAATTGTGGGAGACTGAAAACTTTGAATTTTTGGATAAATGTACAAAGGGCTCCAGTTATTACTATTAAAACATTTTTTGTTTTTTCAAAGTAGCAAATAGCAATGAGATATGTAACTAATTCAATTTACATAATTAAAAATATGCTTGTACCAAAAAACATTGTCTGGTTTCTATAGACATAAAACAAATATCATGTAGCAACACATGAGATTAGATAGATGGGTTTATTTATTGATGTGAGTTCTTGTACATATTTCTATTAGCTGAAATAATGTTCCTATTTCCTAATTGGATTTAAACCTCCAATTTCTTTGATAATGATAAATATAAAGGTTTGTTTCTAATAACAGCATATTCTATTTTCAGTCACATTTTATAGTCTCTTTAAATAACTAATACTTTTTATGGTATGCTGGACATTGTGGAAGATATATTGTAGAGGCTAGATTTTGTTATCCTCCTCTGAAAAGTATTAATTTTTGTTGTAAGAGGCAATTAACTTCAGTGGGCTCATATTCTAAACTGTCTTTCATGATGGAGGCAGCAGCCAATATCTCCACTGACTTCTTTCAGCCAATCAACTAAAACAACAGGCCTCTGGTGAAAACCTTTGTACAGTATGCCTACTTCATACATCAGCCAACTATTTGGATAGAATTTATGCCCAGTTATTTGGGGTCATCATCTCATAGTTTTTTCATTTCTAGTATATTTTTGCTCATATCCCAGCTACCCAGGCAACACTAACATACATTCATTGCCTCCAAATCAACAATACTGTGGCTTTTTTCTTGAGTTGCAGGTAATATTAAAAAATTAGTCCTGATTTTAAAATTTCTTTTTGTAATTAATTGATTAATTGATTAAGTTTTTTTCATAGGTTATTGGAGTACAGGTTGGTTATTGGGTTACTTAATTTCCTTATGGGTAATTTGTGAGATTTTGGTGCACCCATCACCTGAGCAGTACACACAGCTCATACATATTTGTAGTCTTTTATCCCTTACCCACCTCTCACTCTTCCCCCCAGGTTCCCAAAGTTCATTGTATTATTCTTATGACTTTGCATCCTCACAGATTAGTTCCCACATATCAGTGAGAACATAAGACGTTTGGTTTTCCATTCCTGAGTTACTTCATTTAGAATAATAGTCTCCAATCTCATCCAGGTCACTGACAATGCTGTTAATTCATTCCTTTTTATGACTCCGTAGTATTCCATCGTATATATACACCACGGGTTCTTTATTCACTCATTTATTGATGGGCATGTTGGTTGGTTCCATGATTTTGCTATTGTGAATTGTGCCGCTGTAAACATGCGTGTGCAAGTATCCTTTTTGAATAATGACTTCTTTTCCTCTGGGTAGATACCCAGGAGTAGGATTGCTGGATCAAATGGTAGTTCAACTTTTAGTATCAATGTTCATCAAGGATATCAGTCTTTAGTTTTCTTTTTTGGTTATGTCTTTTACTGGTTTTGGTATTAGGGTGATGCTGGCTTTGTAAAATGAATTAGGGAAGGTTCCTTCTTTATCCCGTGAAATAGTGTCAAAAGGATTGGTACCAATTTTTCTTTGAATGTCTAGCAGAATTTTGCTGTGAATCCATCTGGTCCCAGACTTTTTTTGTTGTTGGTAATTTTTTAATTACCATTTCAATCTCGCTGCTTTTTATTGATGTGCTCAGGCTATTTAATTCTTCCGGATTTAAGCTAGGAGGGTTGCATTTTTCCAGGAATTTATCCATCTCTTCTAGGTTTTCTAATTTATGTGTGTAAAGATGTTCATAGTAGCCATGAGTGATCTTTTGTATTCCAGTAGTGTAAGTTGGAAAACCTCCTGTTACATTTCTTAGTGAGATTATTTGGATTTTCTCTCTTCTTTTCTTGGTTACTCTTGCTAATGATCTATCAATTTTATTTATCTTTCAAAGAACAAGCTTTTTGTTTCATTTTTCTTTCGTATTTTTTTGTTTGTTTCTATTTCATTTAGTTCTGCTCTGACCTTGGTTATTTTCTTTCTTCTGCTGGGTTTGGGTTTGGTTTGTCCTTGTTTCTCTAGTTCTTTAAGGTGTAATCTTAGAATGTCAGTTTGTGCACTTTCAGTCTTTTTGATGTAAGCACTTAGGGTTATGAACTTTCCTCTTAGCACTGCCTTTGCCATATCCCAGAAGTGTTGATTGGTTGTGCCATTATTGTCATTCAGTTTGAATAACTTTTTAATTTCCATCTTGATTTTGTTTTTGATCCATTGCTCATTCAGGAGCAGGTTATGCAATTTCCATGTATTTTCATTGTTCTGAAGGTTCTCTTTGGAGTTGATTTTCCAGTTTTATTCTACTGTGGTCTAAGATAGTGCTTGATATAATTTCAATTTTTTTAAATTTATTGATTCTTATTTTATGGCCTATAATATGATCTATCTTGGAGAAAGTTCCAGGTGCTGTTGAATAGAATGTGTATTCTGTGGTTGTTGGATGAAATGTTCTGTACATATCTGTTAAGTCCATTTTTTCCCAAGGTATAGTTTAAATCCATTGTTCTTTGTTGACCTTCCGTCTTGATGACCTGTCTAGTGCTATCAGTGGAGTACTGAAATCCTCCACTAGTATTGTGTTGCTGTCTATCACATTTCTTAGGTTTTTCAGTCATTGTTTTATAACTTTGGGAGCTCCAGTGTTAGGTGCATATATGTTTAGAACTTGGATATATTCCTGTTGGACAAGGCCTTTTACTTGTTGGACAAGTCTCTGTCTCTGTTAACTGCTCTTGCTTTAAAATTTGTTTTGTCTAACACAAGAATGGCTACCACTGCTCACTTTTGGTGTCCATTTGCATAAAATGCCCTTTTTGCCCCTTTATTTGAATCCTTATGTGTTAGGTGAGTCTCCTGAAGGCAGCAGATAGTTCATTAGTTCTTATTTATTCTGTGGTTATGTATCTTTTAAGTGGTGCATTTAGGCCATTTACATTCAACGTTAGTATTGAAATGTGAGATCCTATTGCATTCATTGTGCTTTTTTTGCCTGTGTACTTTGGATTTTGTGGCTGTTTTCATTTTTGCTTTTTAACATGTATTTTTGTTTTATATGTCCTGTATGATTTATGCTTTAAAGAGTTTCTGTTTTGATGTGTTTCCAGTATTTGCTTCAAGATTTAGAGCTCCTTTTAGCAGTTCTTGTAGTGGTGGCTTGGTAATGGCGAATTATCTCAGCATTTGTTTGCTGAAAACAACTATATCTTTCTTTCACATATGACACTTAGTTGCACTTGATACAAAATTCTTGGCTGATAATTGTTTCCTTGAGGAGGCTGAAGATAGGTCCCCAATACCTTCTAGCTTGTAGAGTTTCTGGTGAGAAATATGCTGTTAATCTGATAGGTTTTCCTTAATCGGTTACTTGGTACTTCTGTTTCACAGGTATTAAGATTCTTTCCTTCGTCTTAACTTTAGATAACCTGATAACAATGTTCTAGGTGTAGAACTTTTCGTGATAAAGTTCCCAGGTGTTTTTTGTGCTTCCTGTGTTTGGATGTCTAGGTCTCTAGCAAGGCTGGGGAAGTTTTCCTCATTTATTCTTCTGAATATGTTTTACAAGCTTTTGGAGTTCTCTTCTTCCTCAGGAATATCAATTATTCTTAAGTTAGGTCATTTATCATAATCCCAGACTTCTTGGAAACTTTATTTACATTTTCTTATTCTTTTTTCTTTGTGTTTGTTGGATTGGGTTAATTTGAAGACCTTGTCTTCAAGGTCTGAATTTCTTTATTCTATTTGTTCAATTTTATTACTGAGACTTTCCAGAGCATTTCTCATTTGTAAAAATGTGTCCAAAGTTTTCTGATTTTTTTTTTTTTGTTTTTTCGTTAAGCTTTCTGTTTCCTTGATATGTCTCCCTTCACTTCTTGTGTAATTTTTTTTTCCCTTGCATTGGGCTTTGCCTTTCTCTGGTCTCTCCCTGATTAGCTTAATAACTAATCTGCTGAATTCTTTTTCAGATAAATCAGGGATTTCTTCTTGGCTTGGATCCATTGCTGGTAAACTAGTGTGATTTTGGAGGGTGTTGAAGAGCCTTGTTTTGTCATGTTACCAGGGTTGGTTTTCTGGTTCCCTCTCATTTGGGTACGCTCTGTCAGAGAGGTGGTCTAGGGCTGAAGGCTGCTGTTCAGATTCTTTTGTCTCACAGAGTGGTCCCTTGATATAGTACTCTCCCCCTTTTCCTATGGATGTTGTTTTCTATAAGCCAAACTGCAGTGATTATTGTCTCTCTTCTGGGTCTAGCCACCCAGCAAGTCTATCCAGCTTTGGGCTAGTACTGGGGGTTGTCTGCAGAGAGTCTTGTGATAGGAACCATATATGGGTCTCTCAGCCATAGATACCAGCACCTATTCTGGTAGAGGTAGCGGAGGGTGAGTACAATGGACTCCGTGAGAGTTCTTTGGTTTGGTGGTTTAATACTCTATTTTTGTGCTGGTTGGCCTTCTACCAGGAGGTGGTGCTTTCTAGAAAGCATCAGCTGTAGTAGTATAGAGATGGACCAGCAGTGAGTGGGGCCCTAGAACTCCCAAGATTATATGCCCTTTGTCTTCCACTACCAGGGTGGATAGGGAAGGACCCTCAGGTGGGGGTGGGCCTATGATTGTCTGACCTCAGATTCTCCTTGGGTGGGTCTTGCTTCTGCTGCTGTTGGGGACGGGGTGAGACTCCCAGGTCACTGGAGTTGTGTATCTGGAAGGATTATTGCAGCCTCTGATGGGTGACGCAGGTAGTCAGGCAAGTAGGGGGAAGCTGGCAGTCACAGGCCCCACAGAGTTCCCAAACAAAACAAAGGGCTGGTCTCACTCCACCATGACGCCCTCAACAGCCTAGAGTCTGTTTCCAGGAGGAGGGTGTGGATGGGTTGAAAACTTGCCCTGGGCTACCTGCCTCCCAGCTGCGATAGAAAAATGCTTGGTTCTTACCTGGCCTGTGGAGTCTGCATACCAGATTTGTGTCCTCCCTGGAGTTCTGGCCAGGAAGCTTCTTGTCCAATTCAAATTGTTACAAAATTCAGCTAGAGATTTCCTTCTCCCTGTGGAGACCCCCTGCTCCTCTGGCCACTCACCCAGGAATGGCCTGCTAGGGGACAGAGCAAACTCCCAGGTCCTTTCTGCTGCTTCTTCAAGTCCTGTATTTCACTCAGCTCTCTAAATTGGCTCAGCTCCAAGAAAGGTCAGAACTTCTGCCACAAACAGAACTTCAGCTTCTCCAGTGGGATTGTGTGTTCAGGAGAGGAGAGTCTCCCTTCCCCACTTCCACAGTTGGGGCACAAACAGTATTTAGAGTGTCTTCTGGGTCTTGCAGGAGCAATCCACTTCCTTCAGAGAGATTCTGGATCCTCTTGGGATTGCTGGTTTGTTCTTGCAGTCGATCTGGAGCTAAAATTCACAATGCAAGCTTCCACAAGGTGCTCTGTCTGGAGCTGCAATGTAGTCCTGCTTCTCATCTACAATGATGATTGATTTAACAATTTATATTTATGGAAAGAATATTCTAATACAAACTACTCTGTCTTTAATGGCATACATACAGTATTTAATAAATAAATTGATTAATATAAATATGAGGAAAAGTTTCCAGAAAGCATTAAAAATAATTTTTCTCCTTAGGGGTATATTTATTATAACTTCCAAAAATTTTCCACATCACAAAAAATTTCATTTTAATAATATTAAATACTGTGACAAGAATTTAAATAGGTAAAATCTCAAAATAAATTTTTAAATAATATGGGTAAAATCTATACTCTAAACTTAAAATGGCAGGGTCCCTTTTAATATGGCTAATGTCTTATTTTAACCTCAAATTCAGCCTTACACTCAACCCTCCATCACATGGACCAAATTGCTTTGTGTATTCACCAAAGGCACCAAACTTTCTGTTCTTCAAAGCTATAATAACTTCTCTAACTTTCCCCATTTATGTGTAGAAGCACACATGAAGTTTGCACTTTGAAACACTAGGAAAGATCAAAGAAATAAATGTAATTACTCTTCAATTCACTTATCAAACTTACTTTTTCAGGGTTCTCCTGAAATTTCACAACTTATGGAAGCATGTCCTAATATTTACAGACAATATTAATGATCTCATAGTAATCTTTTTCATCTGTCAGTTTAGCACACTTGCAAGTTTATTATAATCATTTTCATTATCTTTGAAATGGAATAGAAATGCAGCAGATATTTTTTGTTCACTAATTTAGCCTCAGCAAGCTTTACAAATGCTCAATAAATATTTATTGAGAGAATGAATAAATAAGTGAACAGATGAATAAATGAATGGCATTTTCTATCTCCCCAAAAGAAATTCCTCTAGAAAGAGGGGTTATGTGGGAATTGTGGAGACAGTAGAAATATTTAGTAATTATAAAACATTCCTAAAATTATGCTCTCTAGGTAGGCACTTCCTAACCTTACCCATAAAGATTACTCTAGTTTGAAAGACAGTGTAGAAAAAGAAATAATTATTTATGTACTAATTATAAGATACAATGAACTAAATATTTGAATTGATGATTTAAATATTAAAAAATACTAATCCAATGGGATAAAAACAATACTAATTCAATGGGATAAAAGTTTTAAATGATCTTTTATGAACCCAGAAATCTATAATAATGATTTACAAAATGATATGTATCTCACTTAGGTTTCTGAGCCATTATTTCATCTATTCTCCCAATATTAAAGAGACTTGAATCTGAGAAACAAAGGATAAAGGAACTTTGAAGAGCAAAATGAGGGATAGATTAACATTACTGTGAATGAAATAGATGATCTTTTTCAAAGTAAATTTCTTTTCACTACACTTAATTTGTAATTCAAACTGATTTTCAAAAGTCCTTAATGAAAGCACAGAAGTAATATTAGAATTGGGTTAATATATAATAAACAGTCCTACCTGATGTACATGGCTTTGAAATTGATTTATTCAAATTCTGGAACAATTAGGGTAAATATATATACTACATTGTAGTTTTTTATGAAATGTGGTTTTATACTAGAATTTTAAAAATAAAAAACAACTTGAATTGACTTTATGAGGGACATTTTATGTAATTTCTCTGAGACTAGAGGTAAGGTGGAAACCAGGTGTGACAAAGTTAAAAAGCTGAAACTTTCAAAATGAAACAGTATCATATTTAATATCTGTTAAAAGTTGAACCATCTGATCTTTGACAAACCAGACAAAAACAAGCAATGGGGAAAGGATTCCCTATTCAATAAATGGTGTTGGGAAAACTGGCTAGCCATGTGGAGAAAGCAGAAACTGGACCCCTTCCTGACACCTTAGACTAAAATTAACTCCAGATGGATTAAAGACTTAAACATAAGACCTAACACCATAAAAACCTTGGAAGAAAATCTAAGCAAAACTATTCAGGACATAGGTGTAGGCAAGGACTTCATGACCAAAACACCAAAAGCATTGACAACAAAAGCCAAAATAGACAAATGGGACCTAATCAAACTCCACAGCTTCTGCAAGGCAAAAGAAACAGTCATTAGAGTGAATCGGCCACCAACAGAATGGGAAAAAATTTTTGCAGTTTACCCATCTGACAAAGGGCTGATATCCAGAATTTACAAAGAACTAAAACAGATTTACAAGAAAAAAACAAACAACCCCATTCAAAAGTGGGCAAAGGATATGAACAAATACTTTATAAAAGAAGACATACATGAGGCCAACAAACATATGAAAAAATGCTCACGATCACTGGTCATCAGAGAAATGCAAATCAAAACTACATTGAGATACCATCACATGCCAGTTAGAATGGCGATCATTAAAAAATCTGGAGACAACAGATGCTGG
Source organism: Sapajus apella (assembly GCF_009761245.1). Taxonomy (NCBI): domain Eukaryota; kingdom Metazoa; phylum Chordata; class Mammalia; order Primates; family Cebidae; genus Sapajus; species Sapajus apella. The sequence goes on along the minus strand of NW_022436985.1, from coordinate 6,271,814 downwards.
AGAGGATGTGGAGAAATAGGAACACTTTTGAACTGTTGGTGGGAGTGTAAATTAGTTCAACCATTGTGGAAGACAGTGTGGCGATTCCTCAAGGACCTAGAAATAGAAATTCCATTTGACCCAGCAATCCCATTACTAGGTATATATCCAAAGGATTACAAATCGTTCTACTATAAGGACACGTGCACATGAATGTTCATTGCAGCACTGTTTACAATAGCAAAGACCTGGAACCAACCCAAATGCCCATCGATGATAGACTGGACAGGGAAAATGTGGCACATATACACCATGGAATATTATGCAGCCATCAAAAACGATGAGTTTGGGTCCTTTGTAGGGACATGGATGAACCTGGAAACCATCATTCTCAGTAAACTGACAGAAGAGCAGAAGATCAAACACCACATGTTCTCACTCATAGGCGGGTGTTGAACAATGAGAACACATGGACACAGGGAGGCGAGCACTACACACTGGGGTCAGTTGGGGGGAAATAGGGGAGGGACGGTGGGGGGTGGGGAGCTGGGGAGAGATAGCAAGCGGAGAGATGCCAGATGTAGGTGATGGGGAGGAAGGCAGCAAATCACACTGCCACGTGTGTACCTATGCAACAATCTTGCATGTTATTCAAATGTACCCCAAAACCTAAAATGCAATAAAATAAATAAATGAAAAAAAAAATTTGAACCATGATGTTTTATAGCCACCATTCACATTAGGATCTTGCTTACTTTACACTAGACCAATACAGATTAACATAATTATTGAAGGTCTACAAACTGAAATATCCTAGATATCTTAAGTAATAGATATCGTCTAATTTGACAATATAGAGAAAATATTCATTAAATTTATTCCAAAGGAAATTAATGAAAATTATGGCATTTTAGACAATTATATTAGATCTATAACAATTTCTAAGAAGGAGGTCAATTCAGAATATCTTAATATAGGTTATCTATTGCTATGTGACAGTTGCTACAAAGTTAGCAGCTTAAGACAACAATCATTTATTTTCTCAAAGTCCACTAGGACATAGGCAGGACAGACTCAATTGGGATCTCTGTTCCTGGTCTCACATTGCTGAAATCAAAGTGTTGGCAAGGTGGGATCTTCTCTGGAGGCTCTAAGAAAGAATCCCTTCTCAGACTCATGTAAATTATTGGCAGAACTCAGCTTTAAGACTTAGAGGAGTGAAGTTACTCTTTTCTTACTTATTGTCTGCCAAGGTCTGCTCTTAGCTCATAGAGACCACTCTCCAGTCCTTGCTCATGGTTCTCTCTATTGGATGTCAAGAATAGCATTGTCAATCTCAGGCTTCCAATTACTCTGACTTTTCCTTTTCCAACTAGCTGGAGAAACTTAAAAGAGTTTAAGCAATTTGATTAAGTCCACCTGATAATCCAAAATAATATCCTTAAAGTAAATTGGTTATAATCTTAATTACCTTTACAAAGTTACTTTTTCCATGAAATGCAACATATTCACAAGACATAAAATATTATACTCACAGTTCCTAGTGTTATGTTGGGAAATCTTAGGGGTCAGTTCCTACAGTCCTATGATCCTCACTTAGGAAACAATTATTTACATTTATACCAATAAAGTATGCAAATCCTATCAATTTTCCCTTAAAATCTAAAAAGGACTTTTCTTTTGTCTCACTTTTCACTTTTAAAGTTCTTTTTTAAATATCATTTGTCCTGCTAAGAGAATCATTTAGAAAGAATACTCATTCAGGTAAATAAATAGCTCATGTGTTTGAAGTTCCTTGCCTAAAGATAACAGTAGAAAGCAATGATAAGCAAATTGTTGAGGGAGGAAATTTATAACATCCTTCCCATCTAAATCAAAGAATATGTCCAAAACAGTCTATGTCATGTTTCTCGTCATCAGAGAAATCAAGGGAACCCACAACGTCAGATAATTTCACAGAGATTTGTCATGCAAGGTGTTTTCTGACTGATTGAATCCCTGGGAGTGTATTTGATTATGTTCCTAATATTTTGGTTGTAAACACATGCTTGTGTTGTTATCTTTCATAAGCCTCCCGGAGAAACTATGGATAATTTAGAATAGCTTTTTTTTAAATGGGTCAAGTCTTCCTGATAATTTCAGTCATTGATGAAGACAGTTTCTTCTTTCTGATATTTAGATGTTCCATTAAACATGAAAAAAATAACAAAACTTAAAAGCTAATGTAATTGAAATAATGGTGATAAAAATGTCTCATAGTTTAGGTATGATTTCTATAGATGAGAACTGCTAAGGTAAGGAGGGCTATCTATAAAATAATATGAAATGCAGCATTTAAAACAATATGTATTCTATGGTGTTAGTGTTCTTAATAACAGGCTAATTATATCTTAATACTACTAGAATCATAATTTCAAGGAATATGTTAATATAAAATCAAATTAGAGTAAGATTATTTCAGAATTTCAGTCTAGTTTGATTTGACAGCACACTTCCTAGCTACAACTTTTCTACTATCCAGTTGAATTCTCCCTGTGAAAAAAATATAATGGAAGCCCTCAGCCATGTGAAACTGGAAGGATCTAAAGGTGAGTAGTGATTAGACAACACTTGTTACAGGCAGCAGGAAGGATTATCACAGGTGCCTTCTCAAGGCAACTCCACCATTCCCATCCTGTTCTGAAGAGGACCTTTAGAAACAAGAGTTTCTATCTTTGATTCAGGACATCTCCAATGCATCATTACTTCCAAGGGAAGCTAACAATTTTCAGAGGCCAGAGGGTCAAGGAAGGTGAGACCTTCGGGTACTCAGATTTATCCCTGCTTGATTTATTTCCCAAAGGCAGAAAAAGTGACATAAACCTGTCTGAATTTCATATTGGGTTTAACAAAGTGCAAGACACATAATAGACATATAGTTAATATTAGGTATTGATTGGCTGAGAATCAGGCCATCTTTTTAACTAAACTAAGGAAAAGTATAATTATCAGACTCCCCATATCCAATAAAATGTAAATCATTAAGGAGTAACCTACTGAAGTATCTTTAGAATTAAAACTATTTGTGAGGGATGAGAAATATAAAGCTTATTTACTTGAAGTTACTACTTGAAAAAATTAAAATCATGCATCCAACTAGAATGAGGAGAAACAAATAATAAATATAAATATAAATGTCAAAGTTTTATCATTGTGAGTCAAAGGACTAGAAAAAATGAATATTGCTTTGTGTATATATATGTATATATATATATATATATATAAATTATTTGTGATGTTTAAAACTGACAAAATTGTCAGAAATAGTTGAATGATCAAAGTGTTTTTGGATTGTGGACTTCTGTTTTAAATTTGTTGACCTGTGTCATTTCTTATGTGTTACCTGTGATATAAGTACTTTTAATATGGCAACATTTTCTGAGAAGGGTCATCCAATAACATGGCTAAAAGCACCAATAAAGCACACACTTCATGCTGCTGTTGAAAGCATGTGCGATTTTTGGCTTGCTATACAGCATTAAAGACCTTGAAGACTTTTAAAAGGGATTATAAATGGAGGACTGTGGTAATACCTTTTAATAGTTTCCATTTGTTGGATTCCTTGTTGTCTGTAAATGTTACTAGTGGCTCAAATGTAACATTAGTGCCAATGAGCAAAACCTTTTAAGGGGACTGACTAACTTCTGGAAGACAGGGAAATAGTTCTATCCGTAACTTTTTTTTATAAGTTAAGGTTATATTTTGTTTTTATTATCATCCTGGTTAGTGTTAAGAATTTTGACTTTCAACATATTTGACTTATAGTAAAATATTTTTATTATTTGAAATCATTTGCAGCTATCAAAAGGTACTTTCCATGTTGAAAAACTGAGTCTGGCATGAGGGTGAAAATTGGGATGAATCTGGTTAAGATGTGAAAATCTCTTGGCTTACAAACATTATCCATGGTTGCAGGTAAAAAGACAATGAGTCAGACTAATAGGCCCAATATCCAGGCTCTAAGCAAGCTGCTGAAGAGGAATTACTCTAATTAATCAGTTTAAGTAACTTGGTAATGCATCTTTGGTTGTATATTTATTCAAAAATATACAAGGTTATGTGGCAGGCAATGAGGTTGCAGGGAGCAGGGAAAGAATTTCTACATTCTTAGTGACAATTTAAAAAATGGACCAGTAAATAAAGAAAGCAATGGAGTAGGGTTTTCTATAATAGAGAATAACAAAATTGGAAGATTATTGATTAAAATGTACATTACTAGAAAGAGAACTCACCTCTATCTAGCAAGAGAGAGTTATTCAGAAAATCCCATTGAGGATGTCGAGTTGAAAGTAAAATCAGGCACAGGAAGAGTAGGGAAACAAGCTTTCTCAAAGAGAACAGTGCAGTGTAGAGACCTTAAGGAGTTACAAAATAGGCATGTTGCTATCGAACAAATGAAAGAAGACTAGAGGAATTGGAACTTCAGGAAAAATAAGGCCTGAGAGAACATACAATATAAGACCTTGAAGGCCACCATGAGTAGTTTAGATGTTAATCTAAATGCAATGGGAAGACACTGCCAATTATTATCTATGTATGTCCATTTGAAAGAATGACTCTTTCCTCACTGAAGACTGAATTTGAGAGAAGAAAACTCACAAACAAGGAGGCAAGTGGCTGTTACACCAGCTAGGGAGAGAATACTTATGGTGTAGAGTTGGATTGACAAGGTGGAGACTGACAAAAGTAAATAGATATGTTACAGAATTTGGAGGTTGAATCAACAGAATTTGCTGATTAATTGGATGTAGAGAATGAGGAGAAAGCAGAAATTGAGAATGGCTCACAATATAGCTTGAGCAATTGCAGGTATAATGAGGAATTTAACAAGATTTGGGAAAATGCTACAAAGTTCTATAATAATTGAGGCTGACACTCGGAAGTTACCTGACCATTATAAATCATAGAGGATAATCTCATGAAGAAAATATTTTCTTCTGTCATAAGCATTTCATTACTTAGATTGTGACTATTAATCTAATATGCATTATCTGCTACATACATTTATCATTCATTTTCCAGCCTAGTATGAACAAATTCAAAAAAATTTTTATAGAGGGGATCTCACATATTGTCCAGGCTGGAGGGCATTGCATAGTCTTAGGAATGATCATTGCATACACTACAGGTTCAAACTCCTGGGCTCAATTAATCCTCCTGCTTTAGCCTCCATCTGGGCAGCTGACTACAGACACATGCCAGCACTCCTGGCGAAACTATTTTTGTTTTTTAAACATAAAAAAGGTCTGATATAAAATAAATGTGTGAGCCTTGAGTGTCACAAGAGAAATTTATACCTACATTTCACCTATTTCTCAGTTACTCTATTTTTTTCACAAGTATGAACAAAACTTTCTTGATATTTATTGTGTTGTGGTTAGTATAAATTATTAAAACTGCTCACAAACCTTGACAATTTCAAAACTCACAGGGTTAAAAATCCTGAGAAACAGGTTATATTGACAAAATATTTCAGATGAAAACTAAATGAAGACTTTAGTAACTGGTGTCAAAATTTAATTAAACTATTTACTTTACAATTCTCTGTTTTATCTAGCCTCCATGATGTTTCAAAAATCCCGACCTCCTGATACCCATATCCTTGTACAAACAGTCTCCTCCCACAGTGTATCAGGACTGGTTGCTATGAGCAAACAGAATGGTGTGTTACTTCTGAGGATGGGTCATTGAAGATGGTATGGCTTTTTCCTCTCTGTTGGGTCAGGAGCTCTGGGGGAATCTGGATGTCATCTAGTAAGAAATTCACGTTCTGATGAACTAAGGTTTCTGCAGCACAACTAATGAGGGTAAAAGACATCCTACTAACAGCCATGTGAGTCAGGAAGTAGATCCTCCAGCCCTCATCAAACTTCCAGTAGACTGCAGCTTTGGCCAACAGTTGAACTAAAACCTCATTATAAAGCCTGAGCCCCAATCACCAACTAAGCTACTTCAAAATTCTTGGCTTCAGGGCTATCTGATAATAAATGTTTGTGGTTTTAAGCCACAGACATGTTTGGGTTAATTTGTAGTACAGCAATAGAAAACGAATGCACTATATTTTTCTAAAGAACAGACAAAATAATAAATTTTACAAACCTGTGAAGATTTTTATATTTTGGATACATTTATCAGAGATAATATGTCTTTCAAATTCAATTATTACAAAAATTATGTTCAATATGTCTTTTGTTTCTCTCTAAGGCTTCCTGTTATTTCCTGATTTTGTTTTGGTGCATAGTGAGGGAGAAATGAAGGTACCATTAAATCATGCTCACAATTAAAAAAATCACCTATGCAAAGGGGCTAATGTAAATGTCGCCTGGAAAGAATGTTTTAGGACTTTCCATAGTATGTCTGTAGCTACAATTATGAAAAGATGAAAGAAATGAACAGTGTGTCCTGGGCTCAAGAGTCATGGTCCTGAATGTCTTATTAAGGAGATCGAAGGATATGGGGTAGAGGAAGAAAATGAGGCAATAAGCAAAAAGTGTAAGATAGTATAATGGGCTGCATGCTTGTGTCTCCCCAAAATTCAAAACCCTAACCCCCTTGGGATGATAACAGGAGGTGAAGCTTTGGGTAGGTATTTAGGTCCTGAGGGTTAAGTTGTCCTGACAGAATTAGTGCCCTTAAAAGCAGGAGGCAAGACAGCTTTTTTCCTCTCTCTCTGCACTGCACCAAGTGAGGACAACCCAGCCAGGCTGGCGGCACCCTGATCTCAGAGTTTTCAGCCTCCAGACCTATGAGAAATAAATTTCTTTTGTTTAAGCCATCCAGTTTATATTATATTTGTTATAGCAGCCTGAACTAAGGCTGGTAGCATTTGGAGAGAGTATCTGCTAACACCAGGTCTATGAAATGCACTGTGGGGAAATAAAAGAGAGCAGAATGAGCAATTCGGAAAATATATGGCAAAATCTCATTGAAAAAAATCACAATGAACATTTGCACTGTAAAAGAAAATGAAAACCGATTTACCTGACTTTAACCCACTGTTAGTCAGCTAGAGCTGCCATGATAGAATACCACAGACTGGGTGACTTCAACAACAAATGTATTTTCTCACAATTCTGATGGCTAATACTCCAAGATCAGGGTGTTGGTGTACTTGTTTTCTCCTGAGGCCTTTCTTCTTGGCTACCAGATAACCATCTTGCTGTGTCCTCACATGGCCTTTAATTTGTGCTTGAGCCTGCCTGGTGTCTCCCTCTTTCCTCTTCTATTAAGACAACAGGTAGATTGGATTAGGGATTTGTGTAACCCTAATTACCTTTTTAAAGGTCTTATATCCAAATACAGTCACATTCTGAGGTAGTGGGGATTAGGGTTCTAACATATGGATTTTAGGGGGACATAATTCAGTCCATAACACCCCTCTTCTCAGAGATATGACTGTAATAATCTTTATTCAGATTAAAGAGTAATCCTGATATCTAAGATTTCATCCTATTAGTTTCCAAAGTATCTGCTGTGAGAGAAACAAAAGTGGTCCTTATACAAAAATATTCTCTAATAAACTGGTCAGTTAGAAATGAATGCTGCTCCAATATGTATAACATGAGAATTATCCCTATCTCTCAATCAACACTTTGGTCCCTCTTTAACTGAGAGCATAGTCCAGAAAATAGAAATCATACTGCTGGTTTCAAATGGATGGTGTTTACTCCAGGGAAATGTTTCCAAAGTTGTTGAAAGAACTACAAAAGTAAAGAAACAAAGAGGGGTCATTAGAGGAAGAAAAAGAAAGAAAAGTTAATAATGAGGAACTTCCACCACTCCTGTTCTAGAACCTATAAGCCTCCAACTGCTGCTGTATTGGGAGACATGGTTACACTTGGATTCAGAGCCACAGAAAAAGTACACAACGACCAGGGCTGGGAGTGTGGACAAGTGTCCTTCTGCTCGAGGTGCGAGAATTTATAACAGTCTTACCCTTGTTGGTACATGGTAATCTTCAGCAGCTCATATTTACAGACACATCAGGCAGAAATTTCTTTCTCCTTTCTGCCTTGTGATTTCCTACCACTATTTCCTACTGGCAATGCCCAGAGGAAGCACCCAAGCAAGGGTGTCTGGGAAACATGGTTTGAGACTCTCAGCTTAGCAGTTAGAGGTTGAGAGGCAACAACTAAATATCTAGCACAGTAGCAGCACAGTCTATGGGCAACTGTACTGTATAGTTAAACAAAGCAATCATTGTAAACAAAATAAAAATGTTGTAATACAATGACTGATTTGACTATCAAAAGATTAGAAAGACATTACGAATTAAATTAGTTTTCAGATACTTTTGCAAAATGATCCTCATAAATTTTATAAAATTCAAATGTGATATCCATGACATGATATGATTGTATTTGATAATATTGGTAGAAAAACTACTTTTAAATAAAAATTTATTTAAATAAAATAAATGTAAAAAATTACTTTTAAATAAAATTATCACATTGTAATACTAATTTAATTTTTGTTAAACAGATAATGCTCTTTACTGATTGCCATTATTTTTCATTTGATTTTGTAAGATAAATGCAAATCAAGATATTAAAAGTATTTACTTCGCAAGTAAATTCCATTTTCTAAGTGGGGAATTTACTTTAATTGTACTTATCCTGCTGCCAATTTCATTCAGATGAGGAACTTCTGTAAGGCCTATCAATATGCTACAAAAACATTTTTTACAAAACATTTTTTGTGGAACATTAGTTTAAGAATAAGTCAGAGTTGCCAAAATGACTGTGTTTATATGGGCTGAGGAAATTTGGTTTACTTAACGGCCAATGTGAATTTTCAAGATAGTGATTCAGGACTGTGTGCTTAGGTACAGTAGTTTGGTAAGGTTAAAATATGAACCAAAGATCTTGTATGTTACTCTTCTAGCCAATGATTCTGATATATATTCTGTGGATTGTGGGTCAATATTAGTATGTTTATTGCTTATGAGTTCCTACAGTTTTGTACTCCCATGACTTACAGTAAAATTAACCTAAAGTATATTTTTGAAGCAATAAAATAATGTTTTATTGAAAGTCTGTTCTTATCTTGTGTATTTCACTGATATCCACATGATTTACTCTTTTTTTCTATATTGCTAAGGGAGGTAGGCAGATGGTTAAATAAATGTTTCAAGCATGTTAAAATTAAACCTGACATTTCTGATTACTTTGGCAGATACTGCCATTGATTTATCACAATGTAATTTTGGGAGAACTGATTTTAATTTCTATATTTTTTCTATAAAATTTAGTTTTAACACTAAAAGTTAAAAAATACATTTGTATGATGACATAGCTAATAGTCATATAAATGCTTAATTTAATATACTATTAAACATTATGAAACAATTTTGAGTTATAATTCAGAACGTTAAGACAAACTAATACTTCTATAAACTTAATAATGTTGTCAAGTTTATGAAATTGTAAGTGAAAACCCACATGTTGACAGATTTCTGAGCTGTGACCTTTTTAATGCTCAAATATAAGAGAGGTCTCTTAGGGGTTTTATTTCCGAAATTATGACTAAGCCATGTTTGGTTGTGCCCAGTGACTCATTAATCATAAAAAGAATATTTAGAATGCATGTGGTGATCCATCTGGGCAAGTGACCTAGAGAGGAAAGAAATTTGCTTATCTCTACAGTGTCTACTTGTAAAGTAGAGTTTTATTTCTCCCTTCACACACTCATTGTCTTCCTGGGAGAAAGAATGGGCAACTTCATTTTTAGACTAACTACAAGAATACCGTGGCCATTCTGAAATTTTGCTAAGAAGATAAAAAATCAGATATAGGATAATAATTTATATGTGCTTTATGTATAAGAAGACAAACTGTTTTCACCTTTGGATGGATAGTAGAGCTGTAGTTAACTGGATCAAAATCCCTGTGCTTCCTTACTTACTAGTGAGTCTTTCATAAGCATAGTAATGTTATCAAGTTTATGGAATTATTAATAAAAATTTATGTGGAGCCCGATTTCTGAGCTATGACCTTTATAATGTTCATATAAGAAAGGTCCCTTAGGAGTTTTATTTCTGGGAGTATGACTATAACACTATGAAAATATTCTTGGAATATACAAAATATTCTTGGAAACTTATTCTTGGAATTTTTAGACAAGATGATGGCATTAACAGATTTTGAAACCTGAAAGTCTGTTTCAAGCATATTCAAGAGAGGTAGAATTTAGAAAAATACTATTAAAATACTTGCCTATGTGTGAAAAGAAACTACTTTCATAAACATATTAAAATGAAATTCAAACCACTACTTTTTCCCTTAAGTCACGATGTCCTATAAAAGCTAGTATAAAGCACAAGCTTCAGGAGCTAGTGCTTTTGTCTAAGTGAATGCTGAGGTCAAATATATACCATCAATGTCAGAAAAATGACTCCGAGCTCTATATTTGAGGTGGAGAGTGGCGTTATGTCTCTTAAGCAAAAATAAAAAGAAAATGTCTCTATCCATTTACCTGAGTCTGTAGAAAATTTACGATTGCTTATATCCAGAAAAAGAACCAATGTATATATTAAAGATTATAAACAGAGGCAGTGTCTGGCCTGAAGCTGTTAATACAAGACTTACATTAGAGATATGAACTTCAAATACCTTGCAGTGAAGTAACTAATAAAAACTATTGAACAAAGAATGGAAACCTCTTCATGAAAGTTTGCATTTCAAACAGAAATTGCAAAATTCATTAAGAAATACTATGCCATGAAATGTAAATCCAAGATGCAAAACAGGAAACAATGCATTCAAGAAAATAAAGTGAATATAATAACTTCAAAGTGGTTAAATTATGATCAGTGTTTTCAAGTTATAGATAGAAATGACATCTGTAAAAGGTTTTGAGTTAACATGAGTTAAGTTTAAAACAAATTATTTGCGAATAATAATGAAAATATGATAAACGGAAGAGTGAAATTAAGAATGGTTTTAGCAAACTGAAAAGAGGATCCTGATTTAGACTAAAATTTTCAAATCTATCTGCATGCAAAATGTAAAAATGAAAGCAAGGAAAATATAGGAAAAAAGTTACAGACAAAAAAGATAATATAAGGTCTTCAACCAACGGCTATAAAGATTTTCCAAAAGAAATTCTGGAGTGAAGTAGAAGAACAAGAATTAAGAAGAAAATGCCTGAAAATTTTCAGAACTATGTAAATAACCTGATTCTTAAAACCAAACAGAAAAAAAAAAATGCAATGTTCAGTATGGGTACAGAACAACTTATGAGGCTAACAGCAGATTGGTGGTTACTGAATATCATATTTTCCTACCAAAACAGGTAGAGCAAGCATATATAATAAAACTCATGGACAACCTCTGCAAAAAAAATGAATGATACAACATTGTAATAAAACCAAAGGAGGAAGGAATAAAGCCAAACTACCTACAGAAGAAAGTTCTTAATAGTGTTCTCAATCACGTAGAAAGAAATGGAGAGAAGTCAAAGAGACTTTGATGTCCCTGAAAACTGGAGACCGTGTTATGGTTTGAAATGTGTTTTCTCAAAAAGATATGTTGAAGCCCTAACCCCAGTATGTCAAATGTGGTCTTATTTGGGATTAGGACCTTTACAGAAATCAGATTAAAATGAGGTAATTAGGGTGAGCAGTAATCTAATTTAACTGCTGTTTTTATAAGAAGGTGAAATTTACACACATAGACACACATAAGGGAGAATGTCATGTAAATATGAAGGCAGAGATTGGGGTGTTGAATTTACATGCCAAGAAAAACCACTGCCAGGAGACCACCAGAAGCATAGGAAAAGACAAGGAAGAGATTCTCCCTAATATTCTTCAGAAGGAACCAACCCTTTTCACACCTTGATCTCAGACTTCTAGTTTCCACAACTGTCAAACAATAAATTAAGGCACCCAGTTTGTGGTACTTTGTTATGGCAGCAAAATAGCAAAAACAATATCAAATTGCCAAAGAGTATCTAGACCAAACTTGAGAAATTTCCTGCTTGGCATGGAATACACAAAGATTCAATATAAAAGCAGTTTCTGAAAAAAGGGGGAGCTTTGAAGATTCCAGTTTGTGTGTGAGTACAAAGGAACTGCTAAAATGTCATCTGAATCAAGTGATATACGTTCTATGGAAAAGCTTTACCATAAACGAAACAGTGGCCATAACGCTGATTCTCTTAATATTTCCAGTTTTATATTTCCATTCATGAAATTCTGCCAAAAATTCTGATGGTTTATCTGTTCTATAAGAGCAGCTATGGCTGGTTATACCTAGATTCTCAGCCTCTTGACTTGTATCACTCCATTCTTTCATTGCTATAAAGAAATACCTGAGACTGGGTAATTTATAAAGATAAGAGATTTAATTGGCTTATCGTTCTGCAGGCTGTACAGAAAGCATAGCAGCTTCTGCTTCTGTAGAGGTCTCAGGAAGCTCCTAACCATGGCAGAAGGCAAAATATGAATGGGGTGTCTCATGTGGCAGAAGCAGGAGCAAGAGAGCATGAGTGAGGAGGTGCCACACTTTAAATGACCAGATCCCATGAGAGCTCACTCACTATCATGAGGACAATACTGGGATAAACCATTCATGAGAAATTCACCCCCATGATCCAATCACCACCCACCAGGCCCCACCTCTAATACTGGGAATTACGATTCCACACGAGATTTGGTGGGGATACAGATCCAAATAATATCACTTGTACCCATAATTAGTAAGTGTCCCTACCCCCTAGAAAAAAATTAGATGCAGAATTAAAATTTGGATCAATAATTTGACCCTCCCTTTTTAGTATTATTAGTCTTTCTAATTCTGCTCTTACAATATATCTAAAATTGAATATATATTTTAAAATTATTAATTTTTTGAATTATTCATGATGGAGGTGTTTAAGTTTTTCTATGCTAAATTGTAAGTTAGTGTTGTCTTATATTGCAACTGATAATATATATTCCAAAATGATTTATAGACAGTGCTCCTCTCAGTCTCCCTTTTTAATATATATACATATATATATATGAATATATATTTTATATGATATACATGTTGCTTTTCATAATTTTGGCAAGAAGCATTACATGTGAGGTTTGACCTGACCTGTAAATGTTAATATAGATCTCTATAAAAATTAATTAAAGCAATGAAGTTTCTAAAATATAATACTATTTTTTTGCTACTGTATCTTAAAAGGGCTCCAGGTCAACCACACAATTTATACAGGTGTAATTTCCTCTTTTTAAGATAAATGTATTTAATCCATAGTGCTAAATTTCCATCAAGAATCACAACCTTACACCACAACTCCCCTTAAAATAAATGAGAAAATTTTTTTCCTCAGCATTTGTTCATTTAGATTTATCTTTGGGAGAAGAGAGCTACAAGTCTGTAGGTCCTCATTAAAATTCAGGTAAGCCTATTGATCTGGTTGTTTTTGAAGTGATCCTAGATTCTGTGGTTAAGTTTGATATAATATTACAAATTTATATCTGTTCTGTGTTAAATATCGAATTAATGTATTTTAGGATATCTTAAGAACTAAATATCTTGCATTAGTTATTTTTGCTAATTCACAGTATTAGAAATATCTGAAGCAATCCAATTTACCCATGCCCTACTATGCAAAAATACGTGAAATTTATCAAGAGCTCATAATATATAAAACCAACTACTCACATCTCTTACTTTTTTTCCAGAATTGAAAAACATATAAAAAATGTTTTATTTCAATTTCTCTAAAGTTTGTATTCAAAATATGAACCTATTTACATTATTAATGTTATCCTAAGTAAAAAGAGAAATGAGAACTCAAATGTTTCTCCCACTCAAACCCTGTTCCATACTACACAAATACAAATTATTTTTTCCTAAAACTTATTTCAGTGAACCACAGTTCAGTTTAAGGTAAAGACTATCCAGTGGTACAAAAATAAGCATATGCAGTTTATTTCCTAATTCATCCTGTTACATGTTTTTTTCTTTTTACGTATTAATAAAAAAGTCATTTCAGTACAGCAACATTTACTGTTTACAAACAGTCATACAGCAATTCAGTTAAATGTTTTATAAATTGCTTAATTTTATAAATAGGATTATCTTCCACTTATTATACAAAGGGTTTAGTACATTATATTCATGAACACTAAAATGAGTTTTAGTGACTAATTCCCTTTTCTGCTACCAGACTGGAAAATTTCCCATAAATTGTATTTGTGTTCTTCTGTTTGTGACAACCATCTGCTTAGCCTTCACTCCACTTTGCATTTCAGCCAAGATGAAATTAAAATTGACAGAAGTATCTACTATGAAAAAAAAGGAACACAGATAATTGGGGAGTGGAATGAAGTGTGCAACATTGTTTTGTTTTCAGCACCTTCTTTCTACTAGTGTTGTGAATTCAAAGATTCTGAGAGTTGCCTAGAAGAATTAGTTTATAAAGAACGTGTTTAAATGTTTTGGAATGGTGTTGAAGATGTACAAATATTTATTTTATTTAGTGAAAAAGTTAGCAATTTAAAGTTTCATACTGAAAAATGTTTCTTCCTAATTGAGAACAACAGTTAACTCTCATATGTTTTCCTCCCTTGTAAAGACATAAGATTCTGAAGCAATATTATTATGATAAACATTGAATTATACAAGTCTTTTATAACAAAGGTTTTGATGATTTCAATAGCTTGTAGCTCTGGTTCATAGAGGGAAAACTGAGCTTATCAGCTCTTGTAAAGAGAGGAAATTACAAGAAAATGGTGACCTGTGAAGACCTAATTCAGCTTTATATTAAATTATTTGAAGATAGAAGAAAAGTAATGCTATGACATCTATTGGAAGACATTTAAGTAAAATTGAAATTGTAACACTCTCTAGAATGAAATTTATTTCTCATACTTCTTATCGCCTGGCTTTAAGTGTAGGCGATATCAGTTACAACCAAAGGAGATTAGTCTTTGTTCTGGCAGGACGTAAAGAAAATTAACTTTCCTTAAGGGAGGTTGCTTGATAATACTCACTTGAAATTAGTCATTTCATATAGCTGTCACCCATTAATATGGTTGGATTGTGTAGCCATTCAAATCTCCCCTTGAATTCTAATAATCCCCTTGTGTCAAGGGTGGGGACAGGTGAAAATAATTTACTCGTGAGTGTGGTTTCCCCCGTATTGTTCTAAATAAGTCTAGTGAATATGTCTCAGGAGATCTGATGGTGTTATAAATGGGAGTTCCCTACGCATGCTCTCTTGCCTGCTACCATGTAAAACATGATTTTTTTTTTTCATTCGCCTTCTGCCATGATTGTGAGGCCTCCCCAGCCATGTGGAACTGTGAGTCAAATAAACCTCCTTCCTTTATAAATTACCCAATCTTGGGTATGTCTTTATAAGCAGCATGAGAACAGACTAACACAGTAAATTGATACTGGTAGACTGGAGTGCTGCTGTAAAGATACCCCAAAATGTGGAAGCAACTTTGGAACTGGGTAAGAGGCAGTGGCTGGAACAGGTTGGGGGGCTCAGAAGACAGGAAAATGTGGGAAAGTTTGGAACATCCTAAAGGCTTGTTGAATGGCTTTGACCAAAAGGCTGATAGTGATATGGACAATGGTCTTCAGACTAAGATGGTCTCAAATGGAGATAAGGAACTTGTTGGGAACTGGAGTAAAGGTTACTCTTGCCATGTTTTAGCAAAGAGACTGGTAGCATTTTGCCCCTGCCCTAAGATTTCGGGAACTTTGTACTTGGAGAGATGATTTAGATATCTGGTGAAAGAAATTTCTAAGCCACAAAACATTCAAGAGTAAGCAGAGCATAAAAGTTTTAAGTATTTGCAACTTGATAATGCAGTAGAAAAGAAAAAAACATTTTCTGGGGAAAAATTCAAGCCTGCTGCAGAAATTTGCATAAGTAATAAGAAATCTAAGATGGCCGTTTAGGAACAGCTCAGGACTGCAACTCCCAGTGAAAGCGCAGAGAGTGAGTGGACGCCACATTTCCAGACAGATTTTTATTGCCCACAGACCAGGAGATTCCCAGGAGGAGGAGCACTACGGGTTGCCAGCACTACTGTTTTGGCTGGTGAGGCCATTTCGGTCCCCGCGGCTGTTTTGGCCCGCGAGGCTGCTTTGCGGCGTCCCGGCCTGGCAGTTCTCCATACAAAATATCACTGGTCCTGGTGCCCTTTTAGCTGGTGATTGGAGCCCTGGGAAGGTGCAGTCACCCATTCAGTAGACTAAAAAGGGGCCTGAAACAGGGAGTCAGGCCAGGAGATTCCCAGGCAAAAACAAACAAACAAAAAGCCCCACAAATTTCAGCTCTGCTGTTTCAGCCAGCGCAGTGAGTCGCCGCAAGGGAAATCACATAGACCACGGCGCCTTTTCAACAGGCGACTGGAACATCTAGGAGAAAGTCGCCCGTTCAAGTGAAAAACAAAAGGCTCTGTGGCAGGAAGCCAGGTGATTAGGCTTGGCTGGTCCCATCCCCACAAAAGAAAGCAATCAGAAACTCTTTGGATTGAGAGTTTCACAGCAAGCACAGCTGAACCCAGGAGGGTCCAGCTCTGTGGGGGAGGGGTGTCTGCCATTGCTGAGGCAGCCCACATTTGCCAAGACAACCTGCCATTACAGCGAGAGTCTGCCATTACAGAGGCGGGCCACCAATGCTGAGACAGTTCTAACTACACCCATATAAACAGGACTGCAGGGAAGTTCACATGACAGCTGGGCGGAGCCCACAGAAGCTCAGCAAAGCCTCTGCAGGCAGACAGTGACTAGGCTGCCTCATTGCTGCACAGGGCAGCCCTGAAAAAAAAAAAGGCAGCAGCACAACGGAAACCCATAATTAAAGCCCTAACTCCCTGGGACAGAGCACCTGGGGGTAAAAAAAAAAAAAAATGTGTTTATGAGTTCTACTGCAGCAGACCTAAACATACCTGCTCATAACTCAGCACTTGAGCTCACGTAAAGGACAGACTGTTTCCTCAAGCAGCTCCCTGACCCCTGTATATCCAAAGAGTCACCTCATAAAGGAGAGATCAGACTGACATTTAGTGGGTAGCCTTCTGGGACAAAGAGACCAGAAAAAGAAACTGGTAGCAACTGTTACTGTTCTGCAGCTGCTGCAGGTGATCCCCAGGCAAGCAGGGCCTGGAGTGGACCTCAGCAGCCCTACAGCAGAGGGGCCAGACTGTTAGAAGGAAAACTAAGTAACAGAAATAACTTTATTATCAACAAATTGTTGTCCACTCAGAGACTCAACTTGAAAATCAGCAACTACAAAGACAACAGGTGGATAAATCCACAAAGATGGGAAGAACAAGCGCAAAAAGGATGAAAACACTTGAAACCAGAACACCTCTCCTCCTACAAGGGTTCACAACTACTCACCAGCAAGGGAACAAGACTGGATGGAGAATCAGTGTGATGAAATGACAGAATCAGATTTCAGAAGGTGGGTAATATGGAACTTCCATGAGCTAAAAGAACATGTTCTAACCCAATGCAAAGAAACTAAGAACCTTGAAAAATGATTTGACAAAATGCTAATGAGAATGGACAAATGAGAGAGGAATATAAGTGAATTGATGGAGCTGAAAAACACAACACGAGAACTTCGCGAAGCATGCACAAGTTTCAACAGCCAAATTGACCAAGCAGAAGAAAGGTTATCAGAGGTCAAAGATCAACTCAATGAAATAAAATGAGAAGGCAAGATTAGAGAAAAAGGGGTAAAAATGGATGAACAAAGTCACCAAGAAATGTGGGACTGTGTGAAAAGACCTAATCTACGTTTGATAGGTGTATCTGAATATGACAAAGAGAATGAATCCAAGCTGGAAAATACTCTTCAGGATATTATCCAGGAAAACTTCCCCAGCCTAGCAAGGCAGGCCAATATTCAAGTCCAGGAAATACAGGGAACACCACAAAGATATTCCTCAAGAAGAGCAACACCAAGGCACATAACTGTCAGACTCACCAGGGTTGAAATGAAGGAGAAAATGCTAAGGGCAGCCAGAGAGAAAGGTCGGGCTATACACAAAGGGAAGCCCATCAGACTCACAGCAGATGTCCCAGCAGAAACCCTACAAACAAAAAGAGAGTGGGGGCCAATATTCAACATCCTTAAAGAAAAGAACTTTCAACACAGAATTACATATCCAGCCAAACTAAGCTTCATAAGTGAAGGAAAAATAAAATCCTTTGCAAACAAGGAAGTACTCAGAGATTTCATCACCACCAGGCCTGCTTTACAGGAGCTCCTGAAAGAGGCTATACACATAGAAAGAAACAACAAGTACCAGCCACTCCAAAAATAAACCAAATGGTAAAGGGCATCAACACAATGAAAAATCTACATCAACTAATTGACAAAACAGCCAGCTAGCATCAAAATGGCAGTATCAAACTCACACATAACAATATTAACCCTAAATGTAAATGGACTAAATGCCCCAATCAAAAGACACAGACTGGCAAATTGGATAAAATGCCAAAACCCATCAGTGTGCTGTATACAGGAAACCCATCTCACATGTTAGGATACCCAAAGGTTCAAAGTAAATGGATGGAGGAAGATTTACCAAGCAAATGGAGAGCAAAAAAAAGCAGGAGTTGCAATTCTCATATCTGATAAAATAGACTTTATAGCAACAAAGATCAAAAGAGACAAAGAAGGACACTACATAATGGTAAAAGGATCAATGCAACAAGAAGAGCTAATTACCCTAAATATGTACGCACCCAATACAGGAGCACCGAGATACATAAGGGGAGTTCTTAATGAATTACAAAGAGACTTAGACTCACACACAATAATAATGGGAGACTTTAATACCCCATTGTCAATATTAGACAGATCAACCAGACATAAAATTAACAAGGATATCCAGGACTTGAAGTCAGACCTGGAACAAGCAAACCTAATAGACATTTACAGAACTCTCCACCCCAAATACACAGAATATACATTCTTCTCAGCACCACATCACACCTACTCTAAAATTGACCACATAATTGGGAGTAAATCACTCCTCAGCAAATGCAAAAGAACGGAAATCGTAACAAACAGTCTCTCAGACCACAGTGCAATCAAGTTAGAACTCAGAATTCAGAAACTAACTCAGATCCGCACAGCCTCATGGAAAGTGAACAACTTGCTCTTGAATGTTGACTGGAATAAACAATTAAATGAAGGCAGAAATAAAGATGTTCTTTGAAACCAACGAGAATGAAGACAAAACATACCAGAATCTCGGGGACACATTTAAAGCAGTCTCTAGAGGAAAATATATAGCAATGAGTACCCACATGGGAAGAAAGGAGAGATCTAAAATTGATAACCTATCATCAAAATTGAAAGAGCTAGAGGAACAAGATAAAAAAAAACCAAAAACCTAGCAGAAGACAGAAAATAACTAAGATCAGAGCAGAACTGAAGGAGATAGAGACACAAAAACTATTCAAAAAATCAATAAATCCAGGAGCTGGTTTTTTGAAAAGATCAACAAAATAGACAGACCACTAACCACAATAATAAAAAAGAAAAGAGAGAATAACCAAACTGATGCAATAAAAAATGATAAAGGGGATATCACCATAGATTCCACAGAAATTCAAACCATCATCAGAGATTATTAAAAACAACTCTATGCACATAAACTAGTAAACCTGGAAGAAATTGATAAATTCCTGGACACTTGTCTCCTCCCAATCCTAAACCAGAAAGAAGTTGAAACCCTGAATAGACCCATAACAAGGTCTGAAGTTGAGGCAGCAATTAAGAGCTTACCACCCAAAAAAAGCTCAGGTCCAGATGAGTTCACAGCCAAATTCTACCAGACATACAAAGAGGAGCTGGTACCATTCCTTCTGAAACTATTCCAAATAATCCAAAAAGAGGGAATCCTTCCCAAATCATTTTATGAGACCAACATCATCCTGACACCAAACCCTGGCAGAGACTCAACAAGAAAAGAAAACTTCAGGCCAATATCCATGATGAACATAGTTGCAAAAATCTTCAATAACATACTGGCAAGTCAATTGCAACAGCACATCAAAAAGCTTATCCACCATGATCAAGTAGGATTCATCCCAGGGATGCAAGGCTGGCTCAACATACACAAGTCCATAAATGTAATTCACCACATAAACAGAACCAAAGACAAAAACCACATGATTATCTCAACTGATGCAGAGAAGGCCTTTGACAAAATTCAACAGCACTTTATGCTAAAAACCCTCAATAAACTAGGTATTGACGGAACTTATTTCAAAATAATAAAAGCTATTTATGACAAACCAACAACCAATATCACACTGAATGGGCAAAAACTGGAAGCATTCCCTTTGAAATCTGACACTAGACAAGGATGCCTTCTCTCACCACTCCTATTCAATATAGTATTGGAAGTTCTAGCCAGAGCAATCAGGCAAGAAAAAGAAATAAAGTGTATTCAAATAGGAAAGGAGAAAGTCAAATTGTCTTTATTTGCAGATGACATGATTGCATATCTGGAAGACCCCATTGTCTTAGCCCAAAGTCTCCTGAAACTGATAAGCAACTTCAGCAGAGTCTCAGGATACAAAATCAATGTGCAAAAATCACAAGCATTCCTATACACCAATAACAGACTTAAAGACAGCCAAATCAAGAATGAACTGCCATTTGCAATTGCTACAAAGAGAATAAAATACCTAGGAATACAGCTCACAAGGAACGTAAAGGACCTCTTCAAGGAGAACTACAAGCCACTGCTCAACAAAATAAGAGAGGACACAAACAGATGGAGAAACATTCCATGTTCATGGTTAGGAAAAATCAATGTCGTGAAAATGGCCATACTGCCCAAAGTAATTTACAGATTCAACATTATCCCCATAAAGCTATCAATGACCTTCTTCACAGAACTGGAAAAAAACACCTTAAACTTCATATGGAACCAAAAGAGAGCCCGCATAGCCAAGTCAATTCTAAGCAAAAAGAACAAAGCTGGAGGCATCATACTACCGGACTTCAAAGTATAATACAAGGCTACAGTAATCAAAACAGCATAGTACTGGTACCAAAACAGAATATAGACCAATGGAACAGAACACAGGCCTTGGAAACAACACAACATGTCTACAACTATCCGATCTTTGACAAACCTGACAAAAGCAAGCAATTGGGAAAGGATTCCCTGTTTAATAAATGGTGTTGGGAAAACTGGCTAGCCATGTGCAGAAAGCAGAAACTGGACCCTTTCCTGACACCTTACACTAAAATTAACTCCAGATGGGTTAAAGGTTTAAACATAAGACCTAACACCATAAAAACACTAGAAGAAAATCTAGGCAAAACCATTCAGGACATAGGTGTAGGCAAGGACTTCATGACCAAAACACCCAAAGCATTGACAACAAAAGCCAAAATAGACAAATGGGACCTAATCAAACTCCACAGCTTCTGCAAGGCAAAAGAAACAGTCATTAGAGTGAATCAGCAACCAACAGAATGGGAAAAAATTTTTGCAGTTTACCCATCTGACAAAGGGCTGATATCCAGAGTTTACAAAGAACTAAAACAGATTTACAAAAAAAAAAAAAAAAAAAAAAAACAAGCCCATTCAAAAGGGGGCTAAGGATATGAACAGATACTTTATAAAAGAAGACATACATGAGGCCAACAAACATGAAAAAATGCTCATCATCACTGGTCATTAGAGAAATGCAAATCAAATCCACATTGAGATACCATCTCACGCCAGTTAGAATGGCAATCATTAAAAAATCTGGAGACAACAGATGCTGGAGAGGATGTGGAGAAATAGGAACACTTTTACATTGTTGGTGGGAGTGTAAATTAGTTCAACCACTGTGGAACACAGTGTGGCGATTCCTAAAGGACCTAGAAATAGAAATTCCATTTGACCCAGCAACCCCATTACTGGGTATATATCCAAAGGATTACAAATCGTTCTACTATAAGGACATGTTCACACGAATATTCATTGCAGCACAGTTTACAATAGCAAAGACCTGGAACCAACCCCAATGCCCATCGATGATAGACTGGACAGAGAAAATGTGGCACATATACACCATGGAATATTATGCAGCCATCAAAATAGATGAGTTTGTGTCCTTTGTAGGGACATGGATGAACCTGGAAGCCATCATTCTCAGTAAACTGACACAGGAGCAGAAAATCAAACACCGCATATTCTCACTCATAGGCGGGTGTTGAACAATGAGAACACATGGACACAGGGTGGGGAGCACTACACACTGGGGTCTGTTGGAGGGAAATAGGGGAGGGATAGCGGGTGGTGGTGAGTTGAGGGGGGATGGCATAGGGAGAAATGCCAGATATAGGTGAGGAGGAGGAAGGCAGCAAATCACACTGCCACATGTGTACCTATGCAACAATCTTGCATGTTCTTCGTATGTACCCCAAAACCTAAAATGCAATAAAAAAATGATTTCCGAGAGGAGATCCAAGATGGCCGTTTAGGAACAGCTCAGGATTGCAGCTCCCAGTGAAAGCGCAGAGGGTGAGTGGACGCCGCGTTTTTATTGCCCACAGACTAGGAAATTCCCGGGCAGAGGTGCTCCACGGTCGCCAGCGCGGCTGTTGTGGCCAGCGCTGCTGTGCCGGCCAGCGCCGGCCGGCGCCAACCAGCGCCGCTGCTCTGCCCCCGCGCGGCTGCTTTGTCAGCTCCCCGGAGCCGCGGTTCTCCGTACAAAATACACAGGTCCGGGGGCCCTTTTGGCTGGCGATTGGAGCCATGGGAAGTCGCCCATACGCCGGTTCAAAAAGGGGACTGAGCAGAGAACCAGGACAGTAGATTCCAGGGCAAAAAAAAAAAAAAAAAAAAAGCGCCACAAACCTCAGTGCCGCTGTTTAAGCCAGCGCAGTGAGTGGCCGCAGGGGAAAACAAACAGACCCCGGCGCCTCTTCAACAGGCGACTGGAACACCAACTTAAAAAACGCTCTGAGGCAGGGAGCCAGGCGATCAGGCTCGGCTGGCCCCACCCCCACAAAAGAACAGCAACCAGAAACTCTGGACTGAGAGTTTCACAGCAAGCGCAGCTGAACCCGGGACGGTCCAGCTCTGTCGGTGAGGGGCGTCCGCCATTACCGAGGCAGCCCGCCGTTGCCAAGGCAACCCGCCATTGCTGAGGCAGCCCGCCGTTGCCAAGGCAACCCGCCACAGCAGAGACTCCGCCCCAACAGAGGCGGGCCACCATTGCCAAAGCAGTTCTAACTACACCCATATAATCAGGACTGCAGGAAAGTTCACTCGGCAGCGGGGCGCAGCCCACAGCAGCTCAGCAAAGCTGCCATAGGCCGACAGTGACTAGGCGGCCTCCTTGCTGGGCTGCGCAGGTCTGAAGGAAAAAAAAAAAGAAGGCGGCAGCATAACGGAAACTCATAAATAAAGCCCTAAATCCCTAGGACAGAGCACCTGGGAACAAAAAGCAGTTTATGAATTCAGCTGCAGCAGACCTAAAAGTACCTGCCCAGCAGCTCTGAATGAACAACAACAGAGCTCACAACTCACCATTTGAGCTCCTATAAAGAAAAGACCGTCTCCTCAAGCAGCTCCCTGACCCCTATATATCCAAAAAGACACCTCATAAAAGACAGATCAGATTGACACTAGGCGGGTATCCGTCTGGGACAAAGATAGCAGAAGAAGAAAACTGGTAACAACCCTTGCTGTTCAACAGCTGCTGCAGGTGAACCCCAGGCAAGCAGGGCCTGGAGTGAACCTCAGCAGAACTACAGCAAAGGGGCCAGACTGTCAGAAGGAAAACCAAGAAACAGAAATAACCTCATCATCAACAAACAGAACGTCAATCTGAAAGATTTGAGACCCAATCTGAAAGCCAGCAACTACAAAGTCGACAGGTGGATAAATCCTTAAGGATGGGAAGAAACCGGCGCAAAAAGGATGAAAACACCCGAAACCAGAACACCTCTCCTCCTAAAAGGGATCACAACTCCTCACCAGCAAGGGAACAAGGTTGGATGGAGAACGAGTGTGATGAAATGACAGAATCAGAATTCAGAAGGTGGGTAGTAAGAAACTTCTGTGAACTTAAAGAACATGTTCTAACCAAATGCAAAGAAACTAAGAACCTTGAAAAAAGATTTGACGAAATGCTAACAAGAATGGACAAAATAGAAAGGAATATAAGTGAATTGATGGAGCTGAAAAATGCAACACGAGAACTTCGTGAAGCATGCACAAGTATCAACAGCCGAATTGACCAAGCAGAAGAAAGGATATCAGAGGTCGAAGATCAACTCAATGAAATAAAACGGGAAGGCAAGACTGGAGAAAAAAGGGTAAAAAGGAATGAACAAAGTCTCCAAGAAATGTGGGACTATGTGAAAAGACCTAATCTACGTTTGATAGGCGTACCCGAATGCGACGAAGAGAATGAATCCAAGCTGGAAAATACTCTTCAGGATATTATCCAGGAAAACTTCCCCAACCTAGCAAGGCAGGCAAACATTCAAGTCCAGGAAATACAGAGAACACCACAAAGATATTCGTCAAGAAGAGCAACCCCAAGGCACATAATCGTCAGATTCACCAGGGTCGAAATGAAGGAGAAAATACTAAGGGCAGCCAGAGAGAAAGGTCGGGTTACCCATAAAGGGAAGCCCATCAGACTCACAGCAGATCTCTCAGCAGAAACCCCACAAGCCAGAAGAGAATGGGGGCCAATATTCAACATCCTTAAAGAAAAGAACTTTCAACCCAGAATCTCCTATCCAGCCAAACTAAGCTTCATAAGTGAAGGAAAAATAAAATCCTTTGGGAACATGCAAGTACTCAGAGATTTCGTCACCACCAGGCCAGCTCTACAAGAGCTCCCGAAAGAGGCTCTACACATATAAAGGAACAACAAGTACCAGCTCAACTAAAGGGCAAAACAGCCAGCTAGCACCAAAATGGCAGTATCAAATTCACACATAACAATATTAACCCTAAATGTAAATGGACTAAATGCCCCAATCAAAAGACACAGACTGGCAAATTGGATAAAAAGACAAAACCCATTGGTGTGCTGTATCCAGGAAACCCATCTCACATGCAAGGATACACAAAGGCTCAAAATAAAGGGATGGAGGAAGATTTACCAAGCAAATGGAGAGCAAAAAAAAGCAGGAGTTGCAATTCTCATCTCTGATAAATTAGACTTTAAAGCAACAAAGATCATAAGAGACAAAGAGGGACATTATATAATGGTAAAAGGATCAATGCAACAAGAAGAGCTAACGATCCTAAATATATATGCACCCAATACAGGAGCACCCAGATACATAAGGCAAGTTCTTAATGACTTACAAAGAGACTTAGACTCCCACACAATAATAGTGGGAGACTTTAACACCCCATTGTCAACATTAGACAGATCAACCAGACAGAAAATTAACAAGGATATCCAGGACTTGAACTCAGACCTGGACCAAGCAAACCTAATAGACATTTACAGAACTCTCCACCCCAAATCCACAGAATATACATTCTTCTCAGCACCACATCACACCTACTCTAAAATTGACCACATAATTGGGAGTAAATCACTCCTCAGCAAATGCAAAAGAACGGAAATCGTAACAAACAGTCTCTCAGACCACAGTGCAATCAAGTTAGAACTCAGAATTCAAAAAGTAACTCAGAACCGCACAGCTTCATGGAAACTGAACAACTTGCTCTTGAATGTTGACTGGATAAACAATGAAATGAAGGCAGAAATAAAGATGTTCTTCGAAACCAACGAGAATGAAGACACAACATACCAGAATCTCTGGGACACATTTAGAGCAGTCTCTAGAGGAAAATATATAGCAATAAGTGCCCACATGAGAGGCAAGGAGAGATCAAAAATTGACACCCTATCGTCAAAACTGAAAGAGCTAGAGGAGCAAGATCAAAAAAACTCAAAGTCTAGCAGAAGACAAGAAAT
The DNA here is from genome assembly GCF_009761245.1 of Sapajus apella. Taxonomy (NCBI): domain Eukaryota; kingdom Metazoa; phylum Chordata; class Mammalia; order Primates; family Cebidae; genus Sapajus; species Sapajus apella. Next base: position 6,245,853 of record NW_022436985.1, on the reverse strand, counting down.
AGCTAAGATCAGAGCAGAACTGAAGGAGATAGAGACACAAAAAACCCTTCAAAAAATCAATAAATCCAGGAGCTGGTTTTTTGAAAAGATCAACAAAATAGACAGACCACTAGCCAGATTAATAAAAAAGAAAAGAGAGAATAACCAAATAGATGCAATAAAAAACGATAAAGGGGATATCACCACAGATTCCACAGAAATTCAAACCATCATCAGAGATTATTACAAACAACTCTATGCACACAAACTAATAAACCTGGAAGAAATGGATAAATTCCTGGACACTTGCCTCCTGCCAAGCCTAAACCAGGAAGAAGCCGAAACCCTGAACAGACCCATAACAAGGTCTGAAGTTGAGGCAGCAATTAAGAGCTTACCACCCAAAAAAAGCCCAGGTCCAGATGGGTTGACAGCTGAATTCTACCAGACATACAAAGAGGAGCTGGTACCATTTCTTCTGAAACTATTCCAAACAATACAAAAAGGGGGAATTCTCCCCAAATCATTTTAGAACACCAACATCATCCTGATTCCAAAACCCGGCAGAGACTCAACAAGAAAAGAAAACTACAGGCCAATATATATGATGAACATAGATGCAAAAATCTTCAATAAAATACTGACAAGTCGATTGCAACAGCACATCAAAAAGCTTATCCACCATGATCAAGTAGGCTTCATCCCGGGGATGCAAGGCTGGTTCAACATACCCAAGTCTATAAACGTAATTCACCACATAAACAGAACCAAAGACAAAAACCACATGATTATCTCAGTTGATGCAGAGAAGGCCTCTGACAAAATTCAACAGCCCTTTATGCTAAAAACACTCAATAAGCTAGGTATCAATGGAACGTATCTCAAAATAATAAAAGCTATTTATGACAAACCAACAGCCAATATCATACTGAATGGGCAAAAACTGGAAGCATACCCCTTGAAATGTGGCACCAGACAAGGATGCCCTCTCTCACCACTGCTATTCAATATAGTATTAGAAGTTCTAGCCAGAGCAATCAGGCAAGAAAAAGAAATAAAGGGCATTCAAATAGGAAAGGATGAAGTCAAATTGTCTCTATTTGCAGACGACATGATTGTATATCTAGAAGACCCCGTCTCAGCCCCAAACCTCCTGAAACTCATAAGCAAGTTCAGCAAAGTCTCAGGATACAAAATCAATGTGCAAAAACCACATGCATTCCTATACACCAGTAACAGACTTAAAGAGAGCCAAATCAAGAACAAACTTCCATTCACAATTGCCACAAAGAGAATAAAATACCTAGGAATACAACTAACAAGGAATGTAAAGGACCTCTTCAAGGAGAACTACAAGCCACTGCTCAACGAAATAAGAGAGGACACAAACAGATGGAGAAACATTCCATGTTCATGGTTAGGAAGAATCAATATCGTGAAAATGGCCATACTGCCCAAAGTAATTTACAGATTCAATGCTATCCCCATCAAGCTACCAATGACCTTCTTTGCAGAACTGGAAAAAACCACCTTAAACTTCATATGGAACCAAAAGAGAGCCTGCATAGCCAAGTCAATTCTAAGCAAAAATAACAAAGCAGGGGGCATCACACTACCAGACTTCAAACTATACTACAAGGCTACAGTAATCAAAACAGCATGGTACTGGTACCAAAACAGAGATATAGACCAATGGAACAGAACAGAGGTCTCGGAGGCAACACAACCTTTCTACAACCATCTGATCTTTGACAAACCAGACAAAAACAAGCAATGGGGAAAGGATTCCCTGTTCAATAAATGGTGTTGGGAAATCTGGCTAGCCATGTGCAGAAAGCAGAAACTGGACCCCTTCCTGACACCTTACACTAAAATTAACTCCAGATGGATTAAAGACATAAAACATAAGACCTAACACCATAAAAACCCTAGAAGAAAATCTAGGCAAAACCATTCAGGACGTAGGTGTAGGCAAGGACTTCATGACCAAAACGCCAAAAGCATTGACAACAAAAGCCAAAATAGACAAATGGGACCTAATCAAACTCCACAGCTTCTGCACAGCAAAAGAAACAATCATTAGAGTGAATCGGCAACCAACAGATTGGGAAAAAATTTTTGCAGTTTACCCATCTGACAAAGGGCTGATATCCAAAATTTACGAAGAGCTAAAGCAGATTTACAAGAAAAAAACTAACAAGCCCATTCAAAAGTGGGCAAAGGATATGAACAGACACTTCTCAAAAGAAGACATACGTGAGGCCAACAAACATGAAAAAATGCTCATCATCACTGGTCATCAGAGAAATGCAAATCAAAACTACACTGAGATACCATCTCACACCGGTTAGAATGGCGATCATTAAAAAATCTGGAGACAACAGATGCTGGAGAGGATGTGGAGAAATAGGAACACTTTTGAACTGTTGGTGGGAGTGTAAATTAGTTCAACCATTGTGGAAGACAGTGTGGCGATTCCTCAAGGACCTAGAAATAGAAATTCCATTTGACCCAGCAATCCCATTACTGGGTATATATCCAAAGGATTACAAATCGTTCTACTATAAGGACACGTGTACACGAATGTTCATTGCAGCACTGTTTACAATAGCAAAGACCTGGAACCAACCCAAATGCCCATCGATGATAGACTGGATAGGGAAAATGTGGCACATATACACCATGGAATATTATGCAGCCATCAAAAACGATGAGTTTGTGTCCTTTGTAGGGTCATGGATGAACCTGGAAACCATCATTCTCAGCAAACTGACAGAAGACCAGAAGATCAAACACCGCATGTTCTCACTCATAGGTGGGTGTTAAACAATGAGAACACATGGACACAGGGAGGGGAGCACTACACACTGGGGTCAGTTGGGGGGAAATAGGGGAGGGAGGGTGGGGGGTGGGAAGCTGGGGAGAGATGGCAGGGGGAGAAATGCCAGATGTAGGTGATTGGGAGGAAGGCAGCAAATCACACTGCCACGTGTGTTCCTATGCAACAATTTTGCATGTTCTTCACATGTACCCCAAAACCTAAAATGCAATAAAATAAATAAATGGGAAAAAAAAAGAAAAAAAAATGATTTCCATTAATACTTAGAATGAATTTCACTTATTAAATATAATTGTATATTAGTTAATCTAAAGAAAAAAAAAAGAAATCTAATGTTTATCACCAAGACAATGGGAAAAATATCTTCAGGACATGTCAAAGACCTTTACAGAAGCTCCACTCATCACAGGCCTGGAGGCCTAGGAGGTAAAAATAATTTTGTGGGCCAGGCCCAATGCCCCTGTGTTCTATGAAGTCTCAGGACATGGTGCCCTGTATCCCAGCTGCTTCAGCTCCAGCTGCACTGGTTAAAAGGGGCCAAGGTACAGCTCAGGCCATTACTTCAGAGGATGCAAGCCCCAAGCCTTGGTGAATTATACATGGTGTTGGGACTTTGGGTGCACAGAAGTCAAGAACTGAGGTTTGGGAACCTCCACTTATATATCAGAGGATACATGAAAATGCCTAGATGTCCTTGAAGAAGTCTGCTGCAGGAGCAAAATGCCCATGGAGAATCTCTTCTAGGAAAGTGCAAAAAGGACCTGTGGTGCTGGACCTTCCACACAGAGTCCTGACTAGGGCTCCTCATTTGCTTTCTGCCATGATTGTGAAGCATCCCCAGCCATGTGGAACTGTGAGTCAATTAAACCTCTTTCCTTTATAAATTACCCAGTCTCAGGTTTGTCTTTATTAGCAATGTGAGAACAGACTAATACAACCATTTCACATAGTTTAAGTAATTCAACTATCATTAAATAGTAAAAATGATCACTCACATTTTATTTGGCTTCATAACTGTAAAACTATGTAAGAATCAACCCCTCATTATACTTGGTAGGGTAAGTTCCAAATTTAGTCATTAAATATATAGTTTTTAAATACAAAGAAAGGTAACTTTTAGTTTTGTTGTATACAGTGAAAAGGATACCTAAGATATGTGGTCAGAACAACAAAATAATTGCATCAGAGTGCTTAACTGAGGTTTTGGTAACAGACACACACACACACACACACACATATACATGTTCTCATACATATATATGTATACGTGTGTGTGTGTGTGTGTGTGTGTGTGAATTTATATAGTCCAGGCACTTAAACTTTCATTTGCTTTTAAACTGCAATAAGTCCTTACTTAATGTCATCCATGGGTTCTTGAAAATTATTACTTTATGAGGAAGGAGGGGCTGGCATGGTGCCTCATGCTTTTAATTCCAGCATTTTGGGAAGCTTTGGGAGGCAGACCCAGCAGGATTGCTTAGAGTCAGAAGTTTGATACCAGCATAGGCAATACAGGGAGACATTGTCTCTGCAAAAAAAAAAAAAAAAACAAAACAAACAAAAACAAAATGAAACAAAACAAAATAATTGGTTGGGCATGATAGTGTATGCCTATAGCTTCAGCTACTCCAGAGGCTAAGGCAGGAGGATCTCTGGAGCCTTGGAGTTTGAGGCTGCAATGAACCATTTTCATTTCACTATACTTTACCTGGGTGACTAGGGATACCCTGTCTCTACAAACAAAAACAAATAAACAACAAAACATAGAGAAATGACACACAGCAATCAGTTTTACCATGAGCTAATTGATATATAAAGAAAATTATGGGAGGTCCAGGCGGGTGGATCATGAGGTCAAGAGATCAAGACCATCCTGGTCAACATGGTGAAACCCCGTCTCTACTAAAAATACAAAACATTAGCTGGGCATGGTGGCACGTGCCTGTAATCCCAGCGACTCGGGAGGCTGGGGCAGGAGAATTGCCTGAAACCGGGAGGCAGAGGTTGCGGTGAGCCGAGATCGCGCCATTGCACTCCAGCCTGGGTAACAGGAGCGAAACTCCGTCTCAAAAAAACAAAAAAAAAAAAAAAAAAAAAAAAAAGAAAATTAAAATATAAAATATATAAAGAAAATATATAGTAAATATAAATGTACTATAGCATATTTACTGTCAGAGAAACATCACCAATGTTCTAAATAAAAACCCAAAACTACCGATTTTAAACATAGAAATAAATGTGAGCTCTGCAAACATTTAAGAAACATTAACAGAAGCAAATAATTATTTACCCAATTGTTCCAGTTCAAGGACATGAGTAGCTGGAGCCTGTCCCTGCAGCTTAGGGCCCAAGGCAGATCTGAGCCTGAACAGAATACCATTCCATCACAGGAGCACTCACACTGCATCCCCACACTTACACTTTGGGAAAATTTAGGCTTGCCAATTAACCCAATGTGCACATCTCTGCAATGTGGGAGGAAACTGGAGTACCCAAAGAAAACCCATGCAAATATAAAGGGAACATGCAAACTCCATAAATACAGTGGACCCAGCCCAGAGTCATTTTTCAAAAATGTATTTATTATACTTTAAGTTCTGGGGTACATGTGCAGAATGTGCAGGTTTGTTACATAGGTATACGCGTACCATGGTGGTGTAATACCTGATCTACTTTAGGTATTTCTCCTAATGCTATCCCTCCTCAATCTGCCCACCCCTGCTATCCCTCCCCTAGCCCTTCATTTTTTTTCCCCTTTATCAGCCTTATAAGGAAACAACTTGAACAAAACGATGTTATTTAAGGACTTTCTTGTTATATTTTATTCAGGCATAATTAAAAGGAAAAAATGGCACATACTTAATATATATATTTCTCCATGAGTGTGAATTAAGTATACATTTTTGAAATGATTACTACTAAGACATTAAACATAGCCATTACCTTCCAAAATTTTTTCCTGTTCCCTGTATTGCTATTTAATTTGTAAGAACACTTAGAAGATTTAACATCTAACCATGTGAGTATAAATACAGTATTGGTAGCTATAGGCATTATGCTATGTAAAGATCTCCAGAACTTATTTACCTTGCATAACCAAAACTTCACACCTCTTAACCATCACCACCTTCACCTTACTCCAGCCCCGACAACTACCATTACATCTTCTGCTTCTGCAAGTCTGACCATTCCAGAATCTACCTTGGTTATTGTGAATAATGCTGAAATAATCAGAAAAGTGATGACATCTCTTTGAGATTTTAAATATTTACTCATAAGTAGAACTGCTGAATGATATGGTAATTCTCTTTTTAATTTTATCAAGAAATCCAATACTGCTTCTTTATGAAGTCTGTACCAATTTACCTTGCCACCAAGAATGTACAAGGGGTCCCTTTTTCTTCACATGTGGTCAATACTTCTTAGCTTTTAGTGTTTTAAATAATAGCCATCCTCACAAGTGTTTTTCTGAGGTCTTTATTTGCATTTCCCTGACAATCAGGTTGAGCAACTTTTCATATGCCTCCAGACATTTGTATATCTTCTTTTGAAAAATGCCTATTCAGGTCCTTTCCCTTATTTCCATTGGGTTACTAGCATGAAAACATAAAATTAACCTTTGCATGTTAGCTTTTTATCCTGCACCTTTACTGAATTCATTTATTAATTCTAACTTCTTTAGTGGACTATATAGGGCTTTTATTTATATAAGATTATATCATCAGCAAAAAAAAAATTACTTATTTTCTAACTTGGATGCTTGATTCCTTTTTGTACCTTATTGTGCTGGCTAGAACATAGAGTACTATGTTGAAATAGAAGTGGTGAAAGTGGGGATTCTTTTCATCTTCCTGGTCTTATAGTAAAAGCTATTAACTTTTCACCACTGATTATATTAGGTGAGGGCTTATTACACACAGATTTTATTATGTTTAGGTACATTTCTTCTATGCCTACTTTATTTAGAACATCACGGAAAAATAATGAATTTTGTCAAATGCTTTTTGTTGTAGGGGCAACAGGTTGGGGCTAGTGTTGTGGGTGGTAAAAGAATTTACCAAAACAGTTATAGGTAAAGAAAGGCAGATTTATTAGAGAAACTACAAAGATAAGTTACAAGAGTGCAATGGGCAGCACAGCAGAGAAGGGGCTGTCTGCCAGGAGGCAGGGGCTAAAGAGAAACTTTATGGGGTCATGCTGGAGGGGTCACATGCAGATAAGGTATGCAGATAAAGTCATGCTGCTGGGGCTATGTGCAGAATGAGGTATTTGAGAAGAGGTTGTTGTGCCAGTGGTTTGTCTGTGATTAGCTGTTTCTCAAAACAAATTTTCTCCTCTACCTGGGACCCTTTCCTTGACAGGACAATAATGAAAAATCTTTGACATTGTGGGGAAGGTCTCCTCTTTCAACTACTTGCTGCTGGCCTGTGACATAGGGTTGGCTTTACTTCTGAAAGAAGTAGGGGAACTACTGGCTGTGGTTCATTGTCCTGAACTGTGGGATTTAGGATATTGGATCTTGCTGGAGGGAGAAACTCATCAAAGAGGGAGAGCATGTGAAGGTAAAACTGATGTCCAGCTGAGTCCAGGGGAGATTTGTAAAGGTAGCAAGCATCATTAGGAAGAATCTGATATATTCTTGACAGTATCACTTGAAGGTGAAACTACTGAATTCTAAAAGACCCAAATTTAACAAAAAATGGTGAATATGCTACCGCTGAATAGCAGGGATAATAAAATAGCTGTCAGTGCCCCTAAGAATGGAAGCAACCAGGGGAATCATCCCCAAGTTGATGTCCACGAAGATTATTCTTGTGATGCTTGATGCTTTTCCCACTCTTTCCTCAATTTCAGCTGTTTATTCCCTGTGCTTTTTGACGTAATCCACCACTATCCCTGATTGATTAGCATAAACAGAACATTATTCCTGGAGGGCTAAACAAATGAGTCCTTGGCTGCTGTAAGCAGATTTAGGCCACGGCAGTTTGGAGAACAACTGTGCTCGATTGAAGGGGCGGGGTGTGTCTGATCTCGGAGGACTTCCAAGGTGTCAGAGATCCTTTGACCTTGGTGGAGAGTTCACTTGAGAGGGTATGACAAGTATGGGCTGCAAGGTTCATACCTGTTATTCCCATACCCAATCTTGTAGCTATCCGTAGGCCATTGAGTAAAGGAATCAGATTTCCCATTCTTCCCTGCTAGAACTATAAAGTGGGATTGAGAGGGATTTATTGGAAGGAGCAGTTTGGATGTCTGGGGCTAAGTAAACTAGTGTACAAGTTCCTTTCCAGTTGGTTGGAAGACAAATATATGCAACTGATCTGCAGAGGGAGCAAGCTTCCTCAGATTTAAAGCAGGGAATTAGACATAGAGTGAAGAAATGGAGTGTGTTTCGGTCTTCTGAAGTATTGAGTCACTACAGTAGTAATTGTAAGAGGATTCAAGTCTTGGATGTTAAAGTTAGCATTTGGGTGGGTTTTGTTTTCACAGAATAAATAAAAGTATTGAGTGTCTAGAAACATTAAAGATTTGGGGTTGCTAATTGTGAGAATTTGTGGGTAATTGTTAGAGGAATTTTCAACCTTTGCCATGAAGTTAAGTCAGGACAAGTGTCTTGGAGAGGGGCATCCTGTGCAAAAGTGAAAGTTGATATTTTGGAGATTTGTGGCATTGAGGGCAGTTGGGCCTGATGTTCTAACTAGTATAAAATTATGTTAACCCTCAGATAAATATTTTCTATTGGTACAATTTATAGTTATGGTGTAGTTGTAAAGGGGTTTAAAAATGTTCCCCAAGGTGTTAGAGTTTCCAGAAAGTCTGCTTTAGCAGACCTATGATTACCAAACAAAATGTTCAAGTAGTCCCTCCACATTTGGGTCTGGTAACAAGGTGGTATGATTAAGGGTTTGGTAGGGGCTAATACTCAGTTCTGGTGTGTGTAGAAGGAGTGTTTGATACTTGCAAATAGTTATTTGTGATCCAGTGAAAAGCCTTCAAGTTTAGGAGTTTCATTACCTAATGTGGGGTATACACCATTATTCTGTATATATCCTGGTTCAAAGAATAATGGTATATACCCCACATCAATCAGGAGAGCCACAGATGCTAGCACTTGGAGGCATGGAGGCTATCCGCATGCCACTGGGTTAAGGGCTTCTGATAAGTAAGCAATTGGTCATTGAAAGGGTCCCAATGGCTGAATAGAATTCCAAGGGAAATACTGCTTTTCTTATGTACTATGAAGTAAAAAGGCTTTCTAAAACCTGGCAAGGCCAGGGCTGGAGCAATGGTGATTGTTATTTGAGGGTTTTCACAGTATTGTCCATTTTAAGGCTCAATATAAGGGTTCCTCCCCTGGTCCTTGTAGCACTTCATTAAGATATTTTACAATAAATCCAAACTGAGATATCCTAGTGTGACAGAAGCCTGCCATTTCGAGAAAAGACTGCAGCTGCTATTTAGTGGATGGAATGCTAATGTTTAAGATAAGTTTTTTGTGGTGATCTGACAGGCTCTTGAACTCTGGGGTAAATGTTAGTTCCGATAATTGAACCTTTTGAGAAGAGGTTTCAGGTTTAGACTAGGAAGAAATTTTATAACCACAGTAGACCAACCTCTGAAGAACTTTAATAGTATTTAGGTCTGAGGCATTTTCAGTTGGACAGCAAATAAGCAGGTTGTATTCATCCATGTTCACACTTCTGAAAAAAGACATACTTGAGACTGGGAAGAAAAACATAGATTTAATCAGACTTACAGCTCCACATGGCTAAGGAGGCCTCAAAGTCATGGCAGGAGGCAAAATGCACTTCTTACATGGTGGTGGCAAGAGAAAAATGGGGAAGATGCAAAAGTAGAAACCTCTGATAAAAACATCAGATCTTGTGAGACTTATTTACTGCTATGAAAACAGTATGGCGAAAACTGCTCCCATCATGCAAATTAGCTCCCACTGGGTACCTCCCATAACACTTGAGAATTTGTAGTACAATTCAAGATGACATTTGTGTGGGGACACAACCAAGCCACAGTATTCTGCCCTTGGCCCCTTCAAATCTCATGTCCTCACATTTCAAAACCAATCATGCCTTCCCAACAGTCCCCCAAAGAACACAGTCACTAACTCATTTCAGCATTAATGCCAAAGTACACAGTCCAAAGTCTCATCTGAAACAAGGCAAGTCCCTTCCGCCTATGAGACTGTAAAATCAAAAGCAAGCCAGTTACTTTGTAGGTACAATGGAGACACAGGTAGTGGGCAAATACAACAATTGCAAATGGGTGAAATTAGCCAAAACAAAGGGGATACAGGGCCCATGCAAGTCAGAAATAAAGTGGGGCAGACAAATTTTAAAGCTCCAAAATGATCTCCTTTGACACCATGTCTCACATTCAAGTCATGCTGATACAAGAGGTGGGTTCCCATCATCCTGAGCAGCTCTGCCCCCATAGCTTTGCAAGGTACAGCCTCCCTCCCTGCTACTTTCATGGGCTGGTGTTGAGTGTTAGTGGCTTTTCCAGGTGCACAGTGCAAGCTATCAGTGGATCTACCATTCTAGGGTCTGAAAGTTGATGGCCCTCTTCTCACAGCTCCACTAGGCAGTACTCTAATATGAGCACTTTATGAGGGCTCCAACCCAGATTTTCCTTCAGCACTGCCTTAGCAGAGATTCTTCATGAAGGCCGTGCCCCTGTAGTAAACTTCTGCCTAGACATCCAGGGGTTTCCATACATCTTCTGAAATGCAGGCAGAGGTTCCCAAACCATAATTCATGACTTCTATGCACCTGCAGGCTCAACACCATATGGAAGCTGCCAGTGCTTGTGGCTTGCACCCTCTGAAGTCACAGCCCAAGCTATAAACTGGCCCCTTTCAGTCATGGCTGGAGTGGCTGGGATGAAGGGCACGAAGTCCCTAGGCTACACACATCATGGGGACCCTGGGCCCTGCCCATGAAGCCATTTTTTCTTCTTAAATTTATTGGTCTGTGATTGGAGAGTCTGCCTCAAAGGTTTCTCACATGTCCTGGAAACATTTTCCCATTGTCTTGGGAATTAATATTCAGCTCCTTTTTACTTTTGAAAATATCTGCAGCCAGCTTGAATTTCTCATAAGAAAAATGGGATTTTCTTTTCTATTGCATTGTAAGGCTACAAATTTTCAAAACTTTTATGTTTTGCTTCCCTTTTAAAACTGAATGTTTTTAATAGTACTCAAGTCCTCTCTTGAATGCTTTGCTGCTTAGAAATATTTGTCACCAGATATCCTAAATCATCTCTCTCAAGTTCAAAGTTCCACAAATCTCTAGGGCAGGGGAAAATGTTACCATTCTCTTTGCTAAAACATAACAAGAGGTACCTTTGCTTCAGTTCCCAACAAGTTTCTCATCTCCGAGACCACCTCAGCCTGGATTTCATTGTTCATATCATTATCAGTATTTTTGTCAAAGCCATTCAACAAGTTTCTAAGAAGTTCCAAACTTCCCACATTCTCCTGTCTTCTTTTGAGCCCTCCAAACTGTTCCAACCTCTGCCTATTACCCAGTTCCAAAGTCTCTTCCACATTTTCAGGTATCTTTTCAGCAACACCCCACTACTGGTAATAATTTATTGTACTGGTCCTTTTTCACAATGCTGATAAAGACAAGCCTGAGACTGAGAAAAAAAAAGAGGTTTAATTGGACTTATAATTCCATATGGTTGAGGAGGCCTCAGAATCATGGAGCAAGGTAAAAATTCTCACATGGCTGTGGTAAGAGGGAAATGAGGAAGATGTGAAAATAGAAACCCCTGATGAAACCACCAGATCTCATGAGACTTACTACCACGAGAACAGCATGGGGGAAACTGCCCCAATGATTCAAGGTAGCTCCCTCCAGGTCCCTCCCACAACATGTAGGAATTATGGGAGTAAAATTTTAGATTTGGGTGGGGACACTGAGCCAAACCATAGCACAGGCCATCAACATACTACAGTAAGACACTATTAGGGGAGAGTTGAAGATAAACCATAGCACAGGTCAACATATTACAGTAAGACATTATTAAGGGAGAGTTGAAGATCTTTGGCACGAGCCCGTTCAAACAGGTGTGAGCTAGCTCTAATTCCTTGGGGTAAAACTTTTCAGGTTAATTGTTGGGCAACATAAATGGAAGGGTCCTAACATTCCAAGGTAAATAAAAATTGAGAGTCCAAGTGTGCCAGAATGCAAAAGAAGACATCTTTTATATCTTGAACAGTGAACTAAGAAGTGTAAGGAAGTTGCCCTAGGGTGTAGGGATTGGGAACACTATGATGTATTGTGATTACTGCTTTATTGATACCCTTCAGATATTATATCTTTCTATAGGTACTGTCTGACTTTTTAAAGTGCCAAGATGGGCAAGTTATATGATGACTTACAAGGACACAGTAACACCGTGGCCAAAATGTTTTCTATTAGGGGCTGTAGGCCTTTTAGAGCTTCAGATTTTAAAGGTTATTAGGGCTCCCTATGGAAGTAGGTGGGATTCTTAAGGTGGATTTTTATAGGATCTGTGAACAAAGAATGCCCTGGAGTAGAAGTATCTCATACCTTTGGAGGAACTTGTTGTAGAAAGGAAGGTTATATTACATTTGGGCTTTTGGTGTCAAGGGCTAGTAAGACTAATAATGGAAAAACAAGCTCAGACAACTTGGTGGTTGCTTTGGAGCTTTGTCACTATCTACCCCCAAGTAGTGGCATTAAGCAACTTGGCAAGACAAGGGAAGAATTAGGAAAGGTATTTTTCCCAAGTGTACATACCAAAGGAGAAGTAAATCATTCCTGTCTTGGCTGGCCATCTATGCCTGTGATGAGGAATCAAGGACCAAAAAGCAGTTCCAGGAAAATTAATTAGGGCAGAGTAAGTGGCTTCTGTATCATTCAAGAACTCAATTCTTCCTCCTGCAACATCTAGGGTTGCCCAAGGCTCAACCATAGTGATGAAAAACACAGGACCCTGGATGGCCCCATCAATTGCTGGGACAGATAGGGAATGGCCTTTACTGGGACTCATCCCTTCCTCCCTTTGTGTTCCTGTCGGTAATGGGCAGTCCTATTTCTAGTGCCCCACTTGCTTGCAGTGTGGGCAGGGACTAAGCGGTGGTTGCCGACGACCAGTTGACAGGTCTGGGGATGGCTTCAGCTGTGTTGCCTAATAAGCCCTGACTGGTTACAGTGATAGCAAATGAGGGGTTCTTTGTTGGTCCCTGGACCATATCCCAATGGTTGGCCTGGGTTTCTGGTATAGGTAGAGAATTAGCAATAGAGGCAACCATGTAGTTGGCCTGCCACTTATTTCTTTCTTATTCCTTCCTATCCTGTTTGGTCTTCAAGACCTCCTCTTAGGCATTAAGGACCTTGAAGTCTGTGTTCAGCAATGTGAGAAAAGGAACTTGTAGTATCTGATCTAGCTTTTAACCCTTGTGTCTAATGTCTGGATAAGCCTGGATGATAAAGTGAACCAAAACAGTGAGGTCCTCTGGGCTCTCAGGGTTCTCATTAGTATATTTTCTCGTGGCTTCCACCAGCCTGGAATGAAATAAGGCTGAGTTTTCATTTTGCCCTGTGTTATCTCTCTTAATTTTGCATAGTTTATAGGTTTAAGCACAGTTCTTTTAATGCTCTCAATTAAACATGTAAGCATGATTATGGAGTACCCTGTCAGTGTCTCCCTCCTGGTAGCATCACATAGGATTGACATTAGGCACTGCTATCCTCCAAAAGCCAAATTCTTGAGGGTTCTGAGCATGAACCTTATCTGCAAGTTGTTGAGCTAGGACCCAAATGTGGTAGTTTTTCTCATAAGTACAATAGGATGTAAACATAATATAGATGTCTTGCCAAGTAGAATTGAAGGAACCAATACACCACTTGAACATTTTTTATGAAATGGAAAGGATCCTGGCTAAAGACACCAAGTTTGATTTCTATTTGAGAAAAGTGAGACATTAGGAAAGAAACATGGACTCTGATGGTTCCTAGATTCCTTGCTGCCACATCCTAGAGTGGCAGAAGTTTTTCTGGGGCCAGAATGGGATCATAATTGGTTCTAGATCTAGATCTTGTATGTGAAGAGATGGTTCTCTGATAAAGGGGAGGGGTTGTGTGGTTGGGGAAGTGAGGGGAAGGAAAGCGATTAGGGGCTGATGGTCTAGGGGAAGGAAGAGGGGGAGGAACAGATGGAGTACATATAATTGAATGTGAAGGTGATTTGTCAAGGGAAGAATGTGTAGCCTCAACTAGTTCAGCCAGCTGGAGAGAATGGAAGAGAGTAAAAGAAGAATCATCTAGAATCTCAGAAGAGTCACTGGGGCCAGAGAATTTGGCAAAGCATATTCAACAGGCTTGACAGAGGTTGGGATCCTGAGAAAGTCATGAAAGCTTGGACATGAGAAACTTTAAACCATTTAGAGAAGTTATGGCAGAAAAAGGTCAAGCTTCAGAATAGTGTTGGGGGCAAGGGTCCCACCTGGAAGCAAGGTGGACTCCTGATCCGGAAATTATAAAGTGGCCATGCTCTATTACACCAAAAAGTAGATGTTTCTTTCTGAGAGTCAAATTTATCCCAATGCTTTAACATGCGAGTCTGAAAGAATATAGAGGCTTTTTCCATGGAGGGACTGGGAAAGCATGTCCACTGGGTATATGAACTGCAATTTTTTCTTGGGATGTCCTGCTGTGGGTAAAGGGTTCCACTGACATCCACTGAGAAACTCTGAGACACAGATTCCAAAGGAGTGCAAACTCTGCAATGCACTTTTCAAAGGAGTGCATCTTCCACCTATTGAAAAGAATCTTCTGGTGCTACAACCTGACACTAGATGAACACTGGGAGAGCAACCCCAGGTCAGTCCAAGTAAGAATTACACTGCATAGCCAGCCCAGTTATTCTGGGTGCTCCGTCTAAATACAAAAGGAAGAGTTTGATGGAAGACTCACTTTCCTGGTGCTGTTTAGGATCACCTGGCTTAAGACATCCAGAGTAGAGTGGCTGGCTATCTACATGTGATAATTTAGAGTGAGAAAGAGGGGTTACCAGTTCCCCAAAACATATGTGAATTCACCATGGTCAAGCTTACTCTTACAACTATGACACACATAGGGACTGGGGACTTTTGACAAGAAAGAATAAGAGAGATCTTTCCCTCTTTCCAGACAAGGCAGCCAAACCTGTTCACTCCTGGCCTTCAGGCTACATCAGGGAGTGGTCCTGACCAGTTGCCATAGTTGCCATAGGATACCAGAGACTTTCCACTGGAAGACTGAAAAGAAAAGCAAACTCTAAACTCTCATCCAAGAAGAGTATGCGTAGGGAATTAGCAACAGTGGTGACCATATAGTGGGCATGCCACTTACCTCTTTCTCATTCTTTCCTATCCTGTTCAGTTTTCAAGATCTCTACTGAGATATTGAAGACTTTGAAGGCTGTGTCCAGCAATGTGAGAATAGGAGTATGTGATATCTGATATAACTTTTACAGCTTGTGTCTAATGTCTAGAGAAGACTGGCTGATAAAGTGAACAGCCAAAAAAATGGGGCCCTCTGGGCTCTCAGGGTCCATGTTATGAATGGTGGTGGTAGGTGTCTTTCCATGTGGACCTTCTGGTCCACCTTAGATTGGCCCTGGCCAGGGACTGCCAGTTATCTCTGGGGTTTGGATGCTGTACACTGAAAGGTTGGAGTTGAAGAGGAGGAAATAGAGAGAATGAGGGACTTTCCCTATATGAGCCATCAAAATGTTGCAGATGCTAGTAGCTGGGGCTGGGTGGGCAGTGAAAGAATTTACCAAGAAAGTTATAGATATTTAAAAAGGTAGATTTATTCGAGAAACTTTGAAGATGCATTGCAAGAGTGCAGCAGGCAGCATGGCAGAGAGAAGGATGTCTACAAAGAGGCAGGGCCTGGAGGGAGGGAAGTTTTATAGGGGCGTGATGGAGGGGCTGTGTGTAGATAAGATACATATGATACAGTTGTGCTGCTGGGGCCATGTGCAGAATGATGCATTTAAAAGCAGGATATTGTGCCAGGAGTTTCTCTGTGATTAGCTGTCTTTCCAAATAATCATTCTTCTCCACCTGGGCCCCCTTCCTTCCTGCTTACTTATCTATCAGTTTCCATACTTTTTCTGTATCTATTGAGAAAATCACATGATTTTTATTTTTATGTGGTATATCATATTTATTGAGTTTCATATGTTGAACTGTTCTTGCATCTCAGGGATAAATCCTACTTTATCAAGGTGTGTGTTCTTTTAATTGGCTGTTGAATTTGATTTACTAGTATTTTACTGAAGATTTTTGCATGTATCTTCATCAGGAATCTTGATTTGTAGTTTTTTGTTTTTGTTTTTTCCTTCCTGCCTGATTTTGGTATCAAGGTAAAGTTTGCCTCATAGAATCCATTTGGAAGTTTTTCTTCCTCCTCATATTTTTGAAAGAGTTGGAGAAAATTTGGCATGAATTATTCTTTAAATGTTTGGTATACTTCACCTTTGAAATCATCTTATTCTGGGCTTTTCGTTGTGGGAAAATTTTGATTGCTCATTCAATGTCCCTATTCATATTTTTTCCATTCACATTTTCTATTTCTTCATGGTAGACAAATAGGTGTACCCATACTCATTTCAATGTATAATGTGATTAGTCTGTGTGAGTAAAGGAAAAAAAGAAATCTCTCCATGTGAATTGGAGAAGTCTTTAATGAGACCTAGGCAATTTTATAATCTGTAAGGTTGAGATATTGAATTTGATATTTTTCATGGTTTCTTTCAGATCTGAAGTTCAGTGAGTTTTTTTTTTTTTCTTTTTAAAATTTGTTTCTAGGTGGCTACTGCATGTTATGGAAACCATCATCTTGTCACCAAGCACAGTCTAGAATAAAAGTTTGAGTTACCACTATGCAGAAGAAATAGCTTTAGAAAGTGTCCCAATAGAAAGAGACATTTAATCAACCTAATAAACTCTCATTCTGCTGACTTTTTTAAGTTCTAAGGCCATTTTAATACATGCTTAAAAGGGTCACATTTAATTCTTTGATCTTTTTTACTAACTGTTAACTTTTATAAATTCAGGACTACCCCAAAATGTTATATTATTTCCCTGTGATTCATATATTAACAAAAACTACTAGAATATCTATGAGGAACAGTATCTCAGAAATTCTTTTCAGGTATTTCAATTTTAGTGAATAAATAGATCAAGTCTATTTCCTCCTCTTGCTGACAAGGGTTGTTACCAGAATTTTCAATGAATGAAAATTATTGCTGTACTATCTGGAATAGGAACAATTTCTAGGAAGCTCCAAAAATTCTGGGCAGCGTATATGAATTTAAGAAGAATTTCTTTTCCTTGATGCTAAGAAACTCTTGTCTTAATTTCTCTATAATATCAATCTGTAAATCACCATGTCCAAATGATAAGAAGAAGGGAAATTTGATATTTTCTTAAGTACCTCTGTTACATTGAAAATGTCTTCTCTACTACTCTTCAATCATACCTGTAATGGGAATGATTTCTACAACCTCATGGGAATCATAAATAAGCACAGATTCTGAATTTAAACTGTATATCATTGCTGCCTAAATATCAAGTGATTTCAAACCAGAGTATGCACTTAATGGTAACTTATTTATAATTGAATCATACCAAAATATTTTTTATTCAGTATGTACTATATTTGCTCTCTATCACATCTTTAGGTAAGCACATATCTAAGCATTGTAATTACATGTTAGAACATTTGTAGATCATGCATAAAAAATTTCTCCTTTTCTTGCATTGTCTACCAAAAGTAACTAAGAAAAATAGGGTTTTGTTTGGATATGTGAGTTTATATGTAAGTACATGAATAAAAAATTCTGTAACAGCCATGTTTAAATGCATATTATTAAAATGTTCATAGTGAAACTAGAAGTTATTTAATAATAAAATGTAAATGAAAATCATTGGATTAATCAATCTATCATGTAAAACATTACTAAAGTAATACATTAAATAATTGTTTATCTTGGTCTTAGTACTTGTTAACATAAAGCCATAGCTGAACGAGCTTGCTATCTTTTAGGTTATTTCTATAGATTTAAACTTAGATATTATGTTCTACTATCAATACTTGTGATGACGTGACTGTGATAATTAATTGCAATGATACATTTCTAAATGAATTTGGCATCCCACTAATTAAGTGAGGAAAATATCAATATTTCTTCTTAGGTTATGGGTCTATATCCAAAAGATTATAATCACTTCTCTTTTTGACCATGATGGGCTAACAGAAGTCTGATTAACCTTGACATCTTAAACAGGCAGAAAATTGGACAAATAGCTAAAACAATGGTTTTTAAATTTGGGGCAACTGAGATTAATCTTTGAGAGAATGAAAATGGGGAGCCTTAGCCTGTTGCCTAGAGAGAGTTTCTAGTCAGCAGTGCAGAAAAGGGAAAATGAAACAGATCATGACAATCTTCCTAGGGAGGAAATAGAGTTCAGAGTTAGGGAGGCCAAGGCAAGTAACTTTTGTAAAGTAATGGAGAGGAGAATGTAAAGTTCAGTTCACTCAACTGAACTTTCTGAGGTTCTTGAGTCCTCTCTCTCCATCTCCAGTCTTTAGTTGAGTGCTGATCAGCATGTTCTTATGGGACAATTCTCAAGTATAAACGTTAAAACCAATGACCTATGACCTAACTTCCCAAATTAAGAAATTAGAAAACAATAAAAAGAAAATTAAAACCAAAGCAAGCAGAATAAATGTAATAATAAAAATAGCAAACATTATTCAAAGAGAGAATGCAAAAATAATAGAAAAAAGTATAGGCAAAGCTAGTTTTTAAAATGATCATAATGATAGCTTCCTATACACTCTGACCAAGAAATATGAACAGAAGACAAAATTTACCAATGACAGAATCAGTGACGGTATAGCAGTGTAAATTCTACATTGTACAGATTAACAGTTAATTCAAAAATACTACTAACGGGTTTATGGCAATAAATTCAATAACATACATGCAAAAGACATATTTACTACTAAAGTGCAGGTAGAAGGCCATGCGCAATTTGAGTAGCCTTACATCTACTAAAGAAATTAAAATCATAGTTAAAATATTTCCCTGAGGAAAATGTCAACTCCTGATGATTTCATAATTTACTGAGGTATTTCACCAATTCTGTCTGTAATTTCATACTTTGAGACCAACATTTCCCTCATACTAAAACTAGATTAAAAGATATATCAAGAAAACTACAGATTGGTATTTCTTATGAATACAGACACAAAAATTATTAACAAAATTTTTGCAAGATGAAGTAAACAGCATATTAAAAGGTAGATCAAGGTCATGTGGGGTATTTTCCTCCAAGGAATGCAAAATCAGTGTAACATTTGAAAATCATTATAATTCACCACAGTAAAAAAAAAAAAAACAAAAAAACCTTCCTGACCAATATAAAAAATTGAGGGGAGGGGAAAAACAAAATATCATTAAATAGCAAAGAAAGAATCACCAGTGTGTTAATTCACAGAAACATAATTGCCTATGTAGACTATCCTAAATCTTTCTACATAAAAGATTTTAGAACTAATGAGAAAGGTAAGTAAGTTTGCTGGATAGAAAGTCAATGCTGTCTACAGCAATTGATTCTATTTATTGATGTTAGCAATGATCAGCCAAAAAATAATATTTTAATTAGTATCATTTACAACAGCAATAAAAACCTGCAGTAAAGTAGAAATATATTTGATAAATGAAGTATTTTCAGTACATTAAGAAGTACAATAAATTCCTTAGAAAAATTAAGGAAGACCTAAACAAATGAGAAGATATTCTATGTCCATAAGTCAGAATTATCACCATTCTTCAAATGTCAGTTCTTCCAATATTAATGCATACATGTTTATATAATACCTATGAAAATCTCAGCAGCATACTTTGTAGAAAATAATGAATTTATTCTATAGTTCATATAGAATAAATGAAATGCCTAAGACAGCCAAAACAATTTTGAAAAAGAACAAAACCAAACATCTTACACTATTTGATATCAATTTATACTACAAAGCTATAGTAATGAAGATTATATGATATTGTCGTAAAAGTGAACATATAGGTAAATATAACAGAATATAATGCCCAGAAACATGCTTACATGTTTATGGTCAATTAACTATCAGCAAAATAACCCTTTTCTTACATTATATACAAAAGTATAGTTGAAATGGATTATTGACCCAAATTTAAAAGATAAAATTCTAAAGTTTTGAAACTACTGCTCTCTTTTAAAGCCACTGCATGTTTCCTGTTCCTTTTCCACCCTCCTGCTTTGAGAAGTTATTGCTTTGATGAAAATTGTAATTAAGTACTTCCTGCTTTTCTTTTTCTTTTAAATATTTTTTATCACAAATTTAACCACATCCAAACATTGCACTGTATTATCATTGTTTTGAAACTCCTTACAAACAGTAACATATTGTACATATTTTTCTGGCACATATTTTTATGGTTCAATACCATACTAAATAACTTCATTTTACCATGGGATCATTCACAAAGCATGTTTATTCATTTTCAGCATTGCACACAAATGATAAAATAAACAATGTTTATCTGGTAACCATTATCTTCCAAAAACTGTTCTAAGCTCTTTGTATATCCAAATGCTTTATTTTCTATAGAAAAAGTGGTAGAAATTATCATATTATTATTTTATACATATTCAAGCTGAGATACAGATGAACAATTAGTGTAAAATAGAAATACATTTGTGATATAATAAAAATTAGTAGCAGATGTCAAATTCAAATATATAAAATCTGACTCCAGAGGTTGCCTTCTCATTCACTAAAATAGGGCATTATATTTTACTGTGTAAATATATGACAGATATATTTATTAGCTTGTCAATAGATGTTTGGGTGGTTTACACATATTTTTCCTTTTACAAACAGTAACTCTATGAACATTCTTATAACAGTCCTCATTCAAACAAATAAAATGTTCTGTAGAGCAATAAAAGACTCATGAGATATGTATGCTTTTCAATGTGGATATACCAATTTATAGTTATGCAAATTAAAAAACAAATTAAATTTTTCTTGTCCTGTATCCTTATCGACCTACTGTGTTGTCACTGCTTATTTTTGCCAAATTGTTGAATGAATAATAATCACTTATTTTGGTTAAATTTGTATTACCAGAAACTAAGAGACTGAGCATATTTTTATTTTGTTGGCTAATTATGTGTAAGCTTCTATAAATTTTTTATTTGTGTCTTTAGATATTTTTTCAAATTTTATTATAGTGATTTTTTTAATTACATTAAAAATTGTTTTTAAATTGAATATGATTATATGCATTTTAATAGGTTATGTGCTACATTATGTTTTATGTGTGTCATATTTTATATAACATGTTGTTAAATATGTTGCAAAAAATAATGTAAAACAACTCAGTTTTTTGTCTTTTCATTTTTAAAATTTATGATAATTTAATTTACTAATCTTTCCAATATTTATCTTTAATAAATCTGAGCTAAGAATTCCTTTCCCATCCTAAAGTCATATTTAAATTTTTAATCCTCCTAGAATTGAGTATTATTTATGGTCTGAAGAGACAATCAAATTTATTTTTTCTCCCCATATGGATAATCATTATTTAAAATGTAACTTTGGATCATTACTGCTTGCTCTCACATATATTAAGTTTCTTTAAAAATATGGATAACTTTCTTGGCTCCCTAACCTGTCTATTTGTCTATTTAGGCACCAGCTTAACCCTTTTACTAAAGCTTTATGTGATAGAGAAACAACCATACCTAATTCTCCTTTGTTTTTGTTTTTCTTTTCGTCTAAATACCTGCAGAAGCCATACATGTGCATCTAGAGAGCTAAGGATCTGAGCAAGAAGGCCTGGCAGTAGGGAATGAAGGGCACAGATAGGAAGACCATATCGTAGACTGTGTCAATGAGCTCAGAAACCAAAAAGCTGGTTGAAGATGGTAAGGGTGACAAGGTTTGACCCAAATAGTGAAAGAATATGTTTATCATGATGAAATGACACTAAGCCTATGAGGAAAGAGAGAATTAACCCTGAAATACTTTAAACGTCTTTAGAGTCTAATAACTTTTTTTGTTACATATTTATTATTAAGCATGATAATGGTTAACTTTAAAAATATATGCCCCTTAAAGCTGTGAAATCAAAGCTCTTTTCTTCATCACTCTTGAGCATTTAATATGGTTTAATTTTTAGGTTTAAATTTTGCTAATTATTGGCTTCTTTATGATTATAAAAAACTGAGAACTTGTTATCAAATAAGTTTGATATTTTTAACCATGCTTTTAACTTTCAAATATCTTTTTTTATAAATTGAATTGGTAACCCTATTGTTTGATCAAAAGGCCCCATAGTGTTCTCTCCTGAATTGTTTAGATGATGTTATGACTGAAATGAATAAACATTTATGTCCCGACTTATACCCTTGATTATTACCATCTTTCAAACGTTCATCAGCCTTTATGTGTGAGCCTTTCCAACTAGCCCAGCTTGCTTAGACACTTAGTACATTATATTCATGTGAAATTGTGAGCAAATTTAAAGAAGATGTACTGTCCTTGTTTCTACACGTTAACCAGCTGATGCTCATAATTCTTAGATCATTTCCCCCTTATCTTGCAATCTATGGGTTTATAACTAAGTGGTTTGTCTAATATAATGAACAATAATAGAGACTAGTAAGCTAAAAAAGGAGAAGCCTTCGGAAATGACATAAATTTTTGGATTCATGTTGGAAGCAAATATCAAATTTGCTGTAGTATTTCTCTTTTGCCTAGAGGTAAAGAAAAAAGTTTCAAATATGCAATAGAATGTTTGCTAATAGTGTATTTTAATATGAAGAAATACAGAGAATTGCAAAAATAATGGGTTATATTATGTGTTTATAAATGTGTTCATAAATTTTGCACAAAGTACTAAGAGTCTAGAGTTCCATAAAGTGAAATATTCTTGTATCCTTCAACCATTTATAATAGTGACTTTGTTTCCAACTTACCAGGAAAATATTCTTATTCTAAGAACTCAAGTTGCAAAAAACAAATAATATTTTATATATATTATTATAAAATTATATATAATATATAAATATTATATATGATAAATATTATATATATAAACCATTTATATATATATACACACTTCAAGTCTTTAAATTCTGTGATACATGTGCAGAACATGCAGGTTTGTTACATAGGTATACATGTGCCATGGTGGTTTCCTGCACCTATCAACCCGTCATCTACATTAGGTATTTCTCCTAATGCTATCCCTCCCCTAGCTCCCCACCCCCTGACTGGCCCTGGTGTATAATGTTCCCCTCCCTGTATCCATGTGTTCTCATTGTTCAACTCCCACTTATGAGTGAGAACATGTAGTGTTTGGTTTTCTGTTCCTGTGTTAGTTTGCTGAGAATGATGGTTTCCAACTTCATCCATGTCCCTGCAAAGGACATGAACTTATCCTTTTTATGGCTGCATAGTATTCCATAATGGATATGTGCCACATTTTCTTTATTCAGTCTATCATTAATAGCATTTGGGTGGGTTCCAAGTCTTTGCTATTGTGAACAATACTACAATAAACATACGTGCACATGTCTTTGTAGTAGAATGATTTATAATCCTTTGGGTATATACCCAGTAATGGGATTGCTTCGTCAAGTGGTATTTCTGGTTCTAGATACTTGAGGTATCACTACACTGCCTTCCACAATGTTTGAAATAATTTACACTTCCACCAATAATGTAAAAGAGTTCCTATTTCTCCACATCCTCTATAGCATCTGTTGTTTCCTGACTTTTTAGCAATTGGCCATTCTAACAGGCGTGAGATGGTATCTCATTGTAATTTTCACTTGAATTTCTCCAATAACCAGTGATGATGAGCTTTTTTTTCATATGTTTCTTGGCCACATAAATATCTTCTTTTGAGAATTGTCTGTTCATATGCTTGGCCCACTTTTTGATGGGATTTATTTTTTCTTTTTTGTAAATTTGTTTAAGTTCCTTGTAGATTCTGTATATTAGCCCTTTGTCAGATGGATAGATTGCAAAAATTTTCTCCCATTTTGTAGGTTATCTGTTCACTCTGATGATAGTCTCTTTTGCCGTGCAGAAGCTCTTTAGTTTATTTAGATTCCATTTGTCAATTTTGGCTTTTTTTTTTTGTCATTGCTTTTTGTGTTTTAGTCATGAAGTTTTTGCCCATGCCTATGACCTGAATGGTACTGCCTAGATTTTCTTACAGGGTGTTTATGGCTTTAGTCTTATGTTTAAGTCTTTAATCCATCTTGAGTTAATTTTTGTATAAGGTGTAAGGAATGGGTCCAGTTTCAGTTTTCTGCATATGGCTAGCCAATTTTTCAAACACCACTTGTTAAATAGGGAATCCTTTCCCCATTGCTTGTTTTTGTTACTTTTGTCAAAGATCAGATGGTTGTAGATGTGTGGCATTATTTCAGAGGCCTCTGTTGTGTTCCATTGGTCTATATATCTGTTTTGGTACCAGTACAATGCTGTTTTCGTTACTGTAGCCTTGTAGTTTAGCTTGAAGTATAATTTTTTCTAATTCTGTGAAGAAAGTTAATGATAGGTTGAAGGGGATAGCATCAAATTTATAAATTATAATTTTACTTTAAAGAAATATATAATTTCATCATTTACAATCATTTTCTTTAGGCATATATCATTAAAACCATACAAAATAAATTTTTTAGTTGACTACAAAGGCAAGATTCCTTTGGAATATTGTCTGATTGAGTTCTGAAATAACTGAGGTAATATTGGATAAATAAAAATCAGTAACACATATGTTTGAATTATTTTTCTTATTTTGGTACAGATTTTCTAGGGTGATAAATATAATTAATAAGATTAATTTTTCATTTGTAAACTTCACCGTAGATTTGAACATTTGAAGTATACAAAGCAGCTTACTCTTAGAAAAAATATCTTGCTATTATGCATAAGTTAAGCAAGATCCATATTATTCTTTCATTATCACACAAAATAAGATCAAAATCTTCTTCACTAGCTAACATCTACTCAGACCTCTCTAGTAATCACTATGATATGACAGATTGGAAACTTTTAAGGTTAAACTATGATGCAATTCCCTTTTGTGCATGTTTCTTGGATAACAAAGACAATGCTGCTACTGCTTATAATAATGACAATTATAATTTTTTAAATGTCAGCATTTATTCAGTAATAAAATAGTAGGCCTATATCAGACATCTTGTTTACCTGATCAAATTTAACTTTTAAAATAATCAGATCTAAAGAGCTCTCTGAATCATGCATCTGAAAGATATGAGTGCCTTAAATTATAAAACATAATGGGAGTGTATATGTTTTCAAATTTGCTGTAGTACTTATCTACTTGGAGAACAAATTTTTTCACTTTATTGAAAAACTACTTACAACCAAATTAGTTTGATGTATAATATTATCATTTATAAGCAAAAAGGCAAGGCTCGGTATAGTAAATTACTAATTGGTTAGTTACACAAGCAAGAAATGATGCAAACAGTTTTCAAATTCAGTTCTAACTTTCTTTGAACTCACTATATACTACATTCTAGAGTCAAAACCGTCTAAAAATATTGTTTCAAAAATGTAAGACTTCATAAGTAAACATAAGTGGCTTGGGAAACCAAATAAAGACCTGCACCTCATATAAATAATTGTGGCGGGGCATGGTGGCTCACGCCTGTAATCCCAGCACTTTGGGAAGCCAAGGTGGGTGTCTTACTTGAGCCCAGGAGTTCCAGACCATCCTGAGCAACATGATGAAACTCCATCTCTACAAAAAATACATAAAGTAGCCATGCATGGTGGTGCATGCCTAAGGCCTGGTGACTGGGGTGGGAGGATCACTTCAACCAGGGAAGCAAGGAGCAAGATAAGATAGTGCCACTGCACTCTAGCCTGGGTGACAGAGTGAGATCCCATCCACGCCCCCACAAATTGTCTGGATACTATGGTCTTAACTTTTTGATACTCTGATCTCATTTTCATTTTCAGTAAAAAATCTTTCATTTACTTATTCACACAAAAAATATTTACTAGAAATGTACTTTGAGATAGTCAGTATTCCAAACGCTGTGTGTAAGGTGCTTACTCTTGTCAAATATTGCTAATCTATCTAGTAAAATGAAAGAATACTGGTGATTTTGTTGAAAAGTGTTCTGCCTATATGATTTTATATGTTAATGTAAAAGCTACAAATTCTTACTCTGAAAATTGAATGAACATCTGCCTTTAAGTGAAGATGTTGGTCCCTGATCAAACTGTAGCTTACAGTTTAGTTGTAAAGATACCCATTAAATAAATAAAGCTTGAATATAAGCATTATGACAAAAAATAACAAATCCTATAAAGTAACCAAAAGTGTATAGTGTCAGTGAATTCCATGTAGCAAAGTGCCACCTAAGATGTGCTCTGAATGATGAGTAGAAGGAGTCAGTCATGGTAGAAGCGTAATAAGGACATGCCTAGCACAGAAGAAGGCTGTAAGGCAGAAAAGAGCCTGGTATCTTTGGTGAAACGAAAAAATACGAAAGAGGATAAAGGAAAGTAGTTCTGAAGAGATTGGGATGTTATAAGACTTTCATGGTCTTACAGGCTTTATTATTAAATTGATATTTTATTCTAAATATAAGGGAGAGCCACTGAAGGTTTTAAGGAAGGAAGTGAATGAGTCATATTAAAATAAAACTTAGAAATTTTATAGGATAATAAATGAAGACATAATTTAGGTAGTTGTTTCAATATTCTAAGCTTGAGACAGTGGTGTTTTGAACAAAAATAGTGCTAGTGAAAATGGAAAAATGTAAATAGAATAAGGTCATATTCTGAATTTAGAATCACAGGAATTAATCATGGGGGGAATATTTTAAAAACAAGATTTCAGATTTGGGCATTATGAATTTCAGATGTCTGTGAGACACTCACATGGAACATCAAAAAAGTAATTGTCTGTGAGGATCCAAAAGAGTAGCCCTGCCTGAAGAGAAAACGTTGGGACTCTGTAAGCATAGAAATGATTTTTAAATCCCTAGCAATAGATGGAATCACCAAACCAAATTTGTGCAAAATGAGGAGGACAGCTCCCTGAGTAAACTTTGATAAAGCTGAGCAAAATCCAGCAAGGAGAATTGGGAAAAATCTTTCTGAAATATAAGAAGAAAACTAGAAAAATGGGTTGTGTCATTATAAAATAAAATATCTAATGTTAATGAGGGATAGTTAACAAAAAGAATAATATGAATAATAGATGTAAGGGAAGGATAAATAGCTCCAGTGAAGAAGTAGTAATATCCAAGAAACAAAAAGGATTCAAAAATATTATTAGATTGAAGAATATCTGTCTCAGTATCAAGGAGGAACAATTGTATCTATTATTCTAGTTGCTTCTGCCTCCCTGCCCTGATATATATAGAAAGGATATGGCTCTTACAGAAAGCAGCTTGCTGTGACTGGAGATGATGGGAGCTTAAAGGACAGCAAACGCCTGCACTGCTACTTCGTACTGTGCATCCCAAGAGAGCAAAAGATACAGACTTGGAGATATTTAATTTCCTTTTCTTTCCAGGGTGCATTAGGTAACACATCATGTTATAATAGAACTACCTGCTTTGATCCTATGAAAGCATTTATCAAAGCATATTGTAATCATCTACTATTTTCTTAGTCTTCTCCATGGTATTGTACACATTTTAAGGAAAGGTACCTCTAAAAATCTGTATATCCAATATTTGACTCCTTGTGCAATGTAGTAGCATTCAACAAATATTTGTGAAATGAAGGATGCATGAAAGCACAGCTGGGGATAATATAGTTTGTTTATTTTAGACCAATTGAGCAGGTTCAGAGGCAATAAGTAAAAATTCAAAGAATATGCTTTTTGTCATATATGACAAATGTTTCATATATTTTATAAAAAGAAGGATCTATTTCCATGAAAGTGCTTAAATGGACAGCTGAATGACAACTTGTTGGAGGGATTATAGAGAAGAATTAAGTAAAATGGTAACCACTGTTCATTGATGAAAAGCCTTCATTACCATTTATGTTGATTTCTATCCTAACATTATATAATATTATTTACAATCTTTAAGAAAACATTCTTAATATTATATGACATAGTTCCTCATCTTAATAATATTAGTTTTATAAAGAGCACTAAGAAAGTGGAAAATAAAGAGAAAATATTTATGGGTTAGTCAATGTCTTATAAGGTGCTATTTAAAATTATAGTTAAGAAAATATACAATATTATTAAAGGTAACCAAGCTACAAAATGTGGCATTCTCTTTTCTTTTCTCTTCTTTCTCTCTCTCTCTCTTTCTAGAAATAGACAAAATGGCAAATGCAAATAGTGAAGCAAATGAATTTTATTGTCTCAATTATATAATTTTCAGGGAAAGTTTTGCACTACTTTTCTAAATAAAACAATACTTTTTACAAATAACTATGTTTGTGGTATGTCAATATGTTGTCAGAAAAGCAATTTATCCTAGATAATTTTTATCGAAATGTAACTTTAATTTTCTAGAGCACAGGGAAGGGCAAAAAGCTAGTGAAGATAATTAAAAAAAAAAGAGTCAGTTAATTAATGATTCATTCATAGTGACTGTAGATCAGAAAATATGACAAATGACTATATTACATTTATAAGAATAATGTTATTTTTAAAGTATAGGTAGGATGGCTTATTTCTAAATTTAAAATATTATTAATTTTTCAGTGTTTTATTTTTCAAATATCAGTATTTCATCCTATTTATAAATATGAAAACAATAAAATGTTACTAGTCAATATTTGCAATAATTTAGCATTTTTGGTGGGTTGAAATTTAAATATATATATTTTAAATATATTTGTTGGCTGTCCAGTATATATTTGACTCTTTAAACATATTTATTGGCTGTCAAGTATATGTTTGTAATGGTATCTACTCAGGTTGAGTGATATACAGCATCATTTATTGACATATGAAATAATTGAGTTTTCAGTTGTTATTAGTGATTGACACTGAATTTCTTTATTCAAAAATCTTATACTTTGATGTAAATATTCTGCACTTCATTATCTTTAATTTATTCATTTGAAAATGAATTCTTACCTAGAGAATGTTTTACACTTATTTTATGTGGAAGGATCTTATTCCTCTATAAATAAGATAAAAACATAGAGAGTCTCATGTGCATTTGCTAGATAATTGATACCAATGGTCTACAGATATTTGAATAATTATCTTAAAAAGAAATGTGACCAAAGAAGTATTTTAAAATGTAGACTTCCCCAGAAGAGATCAAGAAGTATGGGTTCAGGTAAGAAATAATAAATGACAATTTATGGAGTACTCTAGATACCTTCTTAATTAGAGATAAATGTGTTGTACAAATAATGAGGCTTGCATGTGGGAATAACATATTTTCTCCTTAATTGTTTGCTTTACCTTTTAATTTGGTTATGAAATTGTTTAATAATACAAGGAAAGCATTTCTAATACTGAACACTTGAGACCAGACCCAGATTGTACTTTGCATATTCAATGAGCATGATGAAGATTTCAGTTTTTCAAAGTAGAAATCAAGTTAGGGAAATACTGAAGTAAAGTGAATCATCTCTTAAATTTATGCTGAGCTACTGTGAGGATTAAAAGAGATAAACTCTGAAAATTGCTTGGTAGTGGATCTGATACATAGATCTTAGTAAGAAAGACATTACTATAAATATAAACATAATCATTTAATAAAATTTATAATATTTTAATATACAGGATAGTATCTTTGAGAAAATAAATAACCCAAGGTTTTCTCCTCCTAATATGGAGTGATGTTTTGAGTGAGCCTTTGAAACACCTAGCACACACATTTTACTCTATTTCTTCTACCCGAACACTCATATCCCCATAATCCATCCCCACACCCTCAAGTCAAACTAACCTCATCTCTCTGCTTTTCTTAGAACTATGTGTACTTTGTTTCATTACTGGAAATTTCGCTTTTAGTTCTTTCTCAGTTTATTTCATTTGCAATCTTTTGTCATGAAAAAACATGGCTTTCCCCCAATTTTATCACAGTCAATGCTACCTTTTCTTTATATTTCTTATTCTACATTCTATATAAAGCCACTTTAATCTTTGATTTGTCTATCTTTTTCTAACATCTTCAGTAAAATCTGATTCATTAACAGTGATACCTTATTTTGTTGTGCTTTGCAGATTTGGGACAATCTCACACTCACCAAGTCTACCAGAAGCTATTTTTCCAAAAGCATGTGCTCACTTCATATCTTCATGTTACATTTTGATAAATCTAGCAATATGTCAAACTTTTCCATTATTATTGTATTTGTTATGGTGATCCATGATCAGTGATCTTTGTATTACTACTGTAATAGTTTGGACATCATGAATCCATTCATTTAAATATAGAACAACAAACGTAATCCATAAATGTTTTGTATGTTCTGACTGTTCCACCAACCAGTTCTTTCCTCATTTCTCTTCTTCTCCTGAGTCTTCTTTATTCTCTGAGACACACAATATTAAAATTAGGCTCATTAATAACCTAATGGTGTGCTGTAAGCATTCAAGTGAAAGGAAGTGTTGCACTTCTCTCACTTTCAATGAAAAGCTAAAAATGATTAAGCATAGTGAGAGTGACATGCCAAAAACCAAAAGAGGCTAAAAACTAGACCTCTTTCGTCAAATAGTAAGCCATGTTGTAAAAGTAAAGAAAATATTCTTGAATGAAATTAAAAGTGATACTCCAGTGAACACATGAATGATAAGAGAGCAAAACAGCCTTATTGCTGATATGGAGAAAGTTTTAGTGGTCAAACCAGCCATAACATTCCCTTAAACTAAAGTCTAATTCAGGTGAAGGCCCTAATTCTCTTCATTCTCTGAAGGCTAGAAGAGGTAAGGAAGCTATAGAATAAAAGTTAGAAGCTAGCATTAGTTCATAAGATTTTTAAAAAGAAGCCATATCCATAAGATAAAAGCACAAAATGAAGCAGGAAGTATTGATGTAGAACGGTAGCCGGTATTCTGGAAGATCTTTCCTAAAATAATTGAGGAAAATAGTTACACTAAACAACAGATTTTCAATGCAGGTGAAACAGTCTTATATTGAAAGAAGATGCTACCTAGGACTTACATAGCTAAAGAGGAGAAGCCAATGCTTGGCTTTAAATCTTTCAAGGAAAGGCTGACTTTCTTGTTAGGGGCTAATGCAGCTGGTGACTTTACACTGAAGTCAGTGATTATTCATCATTTGAAAATGCTAGGGCCCCTAAGAAACATGCTAAATCTACTCTGTCTGTGTTCTATAAATGGAACAAAGTCTGGATGACAACACATCTGTTAACAGCATGATATACTGATTAGTTTAATCCGACTGTTGAGTTCTATTGCTCTGAAAAAAGATTCCTGTCAAAATATTACTGTTCAATGATTATACACCTAGTCACCCAAGAGCTCTGATGGAAATCAGTGTTAATTTCATTTCTCCAACACAGTACAAGGAGATCAACGCCATTTTCATTCCTCCAACACAACATCCATTGTAGCCCATAGATCGAGAAGTAATTTTGACTTTCAGGTCTCATTATTTAAGAAATACATGTTGTAAGGCTATAGCCGCCACAGATCAGGATTCTTATAATGGATCTGGATAAAGTACATTGAAAACCATCTGGAAAGGATTCACCATTCTATATGCCAACAAGATCATTCATGACTCACTGGAGAAGGACAAAATCCCAATTTTAACCAGAGTTTGGAAAGAAATAATTCCAATCCTCATGGATAACTTTGAGGAGCTCAATACCTCAGTGCAGAAATTAACTGAAAATGTGATAGAAATGGTAAAAACTGTAATTAGAAGTGGAACCTGAAGATTTGTCTGAATTGCTGTAATCTTATGACAAAAAACGAATGGATAAGGAGTTGCTACTTATGAATAAACAAGGAAACTGTTTCATTATATAAAATATACTCCAAGTGAAGAGGCTGTGAATAACATTAAAATAATAAAAGATTTAGAATATTACATAAAGTTAGTTAATAAGAGAAATGGCAGGACTTGAGAGAAGTGATTCCAGTTTTGAAGAAAGCTCTACTGTAAGTAAAATGCTATCAAACAGCATCACATGCTACAGAGAATTATTTCAGGAAAAGAAGAGTCCACTGATATGGCACACTTCTTGTTGTCTTATTTTAAGAAATTGCCATAGCCACCCTAACTTTAATAACCACCTCCCTGATAGGTAAGCAGCCATTGGCTTTGAGGCTAAACTCTCTACAAGCAAAAAGATCATGACTTGCTGAAGATTCAGATGATTGTCAGCATTTCTAATGTATTTTTAATTAAGGTACATATATATTTACAGTTATAATGCGATTGCACTTAACAGACTTCATTATTGTGTAAACATAACCTTTATATGCACTGGGAAATTAAAAAAATAGTGTGAATCACTTTATTGCAATATCTGCTTTATTGCAGTAATCTGGAACTAAAACCTCAATATCTCCAAAGTATGCCTTATTCAGTTTATGAATAGACATTTATTAAGTGCCTTCTGTGTGCCAGGTACCATTCTAGGATCTTAAGATGTGTCATTAAACATAATAGACAAAAATATAGTACTGGTAGCTTCCATTTAGGGGGGACATGGAATATATACTATGAAGAATAAACACGAAAAGTAATTCACTTATAAATAATGCTAAAATTAATAAGTGTTATAAAAAGGAGAATAAAGGTGATAGGAGTGATCTGTGGGAAGTGTAGATTTCAATTTGAAATAATATGGTCAGGATAGGACTCATTGAGTAAAGTATGGTGGGGAAAAAATAAAGCATTAGCCTCATGAATATTTTTGGGAAGAGTAGTTTACGTGAAAGAAAGAGACAGAAATCGATTGCATCTAAAATGAAATGACTAGGAAGTAGAGCAGTTAGAGAAGTCAGATACATGACATTGGCCAGAACTTGCTCATGAAGTCTACATGACATGTTAGTTTTACATGGAGTGAAGAAGGGTTGCTGGACAATTTTGAACAGTGCAGTGTTAAGGTCTGAATTACATTTTGGAAGAACAATTCTCTTTGCTGTGTTGAGAATAGAAAACACTGCTTGCAACTCTGGAGATACGGACACAAAAAACCCTTCAAAAAATCAATAAATCCAGGAGCTGGTTTTTTGAAAAGATCAACAAAATAGACAGACCACTAGCCAGATTAATAAAAAAGAAAAGAGAGAATAATAAAATAGATGCAATAAAAAATGATAAAGGGGATATCACCACAGAGTCCACAGAAATACAAACCACCATCAGAGATTACTACAAACAACTCTATGCACATAAACTAGTAAACCTGGAAGAAGTGGATAAATTCCTGGACACTTCCATCCTCCCAAGCCTGAAACAGGAGGAAGTTGATACCCTGAATAGACCAATAACAATGGCTGAAGTTGAGGCAGCAATGAAGAGCTTACCCTCCAAAGTCCAGGTCCAGATGGGTTCACAGCTGAATTCTACCAGACATACAAAGAGGGCTGTTACCACTCATTATGAAACTATTCCAAACAATCCAAAAAGAGGGAATCCTTCCCAAATCATTTTATGAGACCAGCATCATCCTGATACCAAAACCCTGCAGAGACTCAACAAGAAAAGAAAACTTCAGGCCAATATCCAACATGAAAATAGATGCAAATATCTTCAATAAAATACTGGCAAACTGATTGCAACAGCACATTAAAGAGCTTATCCATCATGATCAAGTAGGCTTCATCCCGGGAATGCAAGGCTGGTTCAACATACTCAAGTCTATAAATGTAATTCACCACATAAACAGAACCAAACACAAAACCCACACGATTATCTCAATAGATGCAGAGAAGGCCTTTGACAAAATTCAACAGTGCTTTATGCCAAAAACTCTCAATTAACTAGGTATTGATGGAACGTATCTCAAAATAATAAAAGCTATTTATGACAAACCCACAGCCAATATCATACTGAATGGGCCAAAACTGGAAGCATTCTCTTTGAAATATGGCACTAGACAAAGATGCCCTCTCTCACCACTCCTATTCAATATAGTATTGGAAGTTCTATCCAGGGCAATCAGGCAAGAAAAAGAAATAAAGGGCATTCAATTAGGAAAGGAGGAAGTCAAATTGCCTCTATTTGCAGATGACATGATTTTATATTTAGAAGACTCCATCATATTACCCCAAATCTGCTGAAACTGATAAGCAACTTCAGTAAAGTCTCAGGATACAAAAGCAATGTGCAAAACTCACAAGCATTCCTATACACCAATAACAGACTTAAAGAGAGCCAAATCAAGAATGAACTTCCATTCACAATTGCTACAAAGAGAATAAAATACCTAGGAATACAACTAACAAAGAATGTAAAACACCTCTTCAAGAATAACTACAAACCACTGCTCATAAAATAAGAGAGGATACAAACAGATGGAGAAACATTCCATGCTCATTGTTAGGAAGAATCAATATCATGAAAATGGCCATACTGCCCAAAGTAATTTATAGATTCAATGCTATCGCCATCAAGCTACCAATGACTTTCTTGACAGAACTGGAAAAAAACACTTGAAACTTCATGTGGAACCAAGAGAGAGCCCGCATAGCCAAGTCAATTCTATGCAAAAAGTACAAAGCTGGAGGCATCACACTACCTGACTTCAAACTATATTACAAGGCTACAGTAATCAAAACAGCATGATACTGGTACCAAAAGAGAGATATAGACCAATGGAACAGAACAGAGGCCTCACAGGCAATGCCACACATCCACAACCATCTGATCTTTGACAAACCTGACAAAAACAAGCAATGGGGAAAGGATTCCCTGTTTAATAAATGGAGTTGGGAAAACTGGCTAGTCATGTGCAGAAAGCAGAAACTGGACCCTTCCTAATATCTTACTTTAAAATTAACTGCAGATGGATTAAAGACTTAAACAGAAGACCTAACACCATAAAAACCCTCGAAGGAATCTTAGGCAAAACCATCCAGGATATATGCATAGGCAAAGACTTCATGACTAAAACACCAAGAGCATTGACAACAAAAGCCAAAATAGACAAATGGGACCTAATTAAACTCCAGAGCTTCTACACAGCTAAAGAAACAATCATTAGAGTGAATTGGCAACCAACAGAATGGGAAAAAATTTTTGCAATCTACCCATCTGACAAAGGACTGATATCCAGAATCTACAAAGAACTAAAACAGGTTTACAAGAAAAAAACAAACAAGCCCACTCAAAAGTGGGCAAAGGATATGAACAGACACTTTACAAAAGAATACATATATAAGCCCGAGAAACATATGAAAAAATGTTAATCATCACTGGTCATTAGAGACATGCAAATCAAAACCACATTGAGACACCATCTCACACCAGTTAGAATGGCAATCATTAAAAAATCTGGAGACAACAGATGCTGGAGAGGATGTGGAGAAATAGGAACACTTTTACACTGTTGGTGGGAGTGTAAATTAGTTCAACCATTGTGGAAGATTCCTCAAGGACCTAGAAATAGAAATTCCATTTGGCCCAGCAATCACTTTACTGGGTATATATCCAAAGGATTATAAATCGTTCTAATATAAGGACACATGCACACGAATGTTCACTGCAGCACTGTTTACAATAGCAAAGACTTGGAACCAACCCAAGTGCCCATCAGTGATAGACTGGACAGGGAAAATGTGACACATATACACGACAGAATACTATGCAGCCATAAAAAACGATGAGTTCCTGTCCTTTCTAGGGACACGGATGAACCTGGAAACCATCATTCTCAGCAAACTGACACAAAAACAGAAAATCAAACACCGTATGTTCTCACTCATAGGTGGGTGTTTTACAATGAGAACACATGGACACAGGGAGGGGAGCATCATGCACTTGGGTCTGTAGGGGGGAACTAGAGGAGGAACAGCGGGGGGTGGGGAGTTGTGGAGTGATAACATGGGGAGAAATGCCAGATACAGGTGATGGGGAAGAAGGCAACAAATTATACTGCCATGTGTGTACCTATGCAACAATCTTGCATGTTCTTCACATGTCCCAAAACCTAAAATACAATAAAATACATATTTAAAAAAAAAAAAAAAAAACGCCGGGTGGGGGGGGCAGGGTGATAAGGAAGAAAAAGGACATACATTTCTGTCTCATTTATTTTTCCTTTATGTCTATATAATTTGTGCCATAATATATCCAATGTGCAATTTATGTTTTATACTTTTTAGGTGACTTAAGTCTCGCGTTATATATATTTTTATGCCATTAACTTCTGCCAGTATTGTCAACTCCAACATCTATTTCAATAATCTCTGAAATAGCTAAACATTAAGGATCCTTAACTTGTTTCATTCCATTAATATATTAATACATCACAATCTACCTTGGCCTTATCCTAAATACTGACAAAACAAAGCATATTCTGCCCCTGTGTTGATGAATTTGGTCCAACAACTCTTTTTATTAAAATTTCTTATCTTTGAAAATTAATATAGTTGTTAAGTTAATGTATCAGACTGACCTTGACCTACATTTGTTAATTTTGCTGAGATTGCTAAGTTTCCATAGCATTAGGAAACTATGCCTTAGCATAAAATCCAAATTCAACCATTCAAACACATTCTTAGTACCATCTTTGTCAATTTGTTAATGTTGTTTTCCTGCTTTGAATTGTTTCCCTTCTTTACAACCTATTAATTCATCAAAGCCTATTACATGTTTTATCTTCTTTATGAAGATTTCTTTAACCCTCCCAGTCAACATAGATATATTTTCTTCTTCTGTCAAGAAAATTACTTAATCAACATATATTTAATAAGTAGTAACTAAGTTTCTGATAATGTACCAAATCTGGAGGAGGAGCCTGGTTTGAATCACAAATGAATGCATTATTCCAAACTAAGAGCTCAGAAGAAAAGAGGATGTAATAAAATAATATGTAGATCAGGTACCTGACCTATCCTGAGAAGCTGGCAGCTAACCTAATACAAACAAATGAATTGGAGTTATTTAGACAAATGAGGGTGGAGATGAACAGGGCATCCCTATTTGGTCTTAACTATTAGTCCATCATATACCAGGCTTTTTTCTTTTTAATTTTTCTTTTAGTCTCATTTCATGTAAATCTGCTCTCAATTCTAATTTTTACAGTTATCAAAATAAATTTTATAAATTAAAAGATTCTAAAATATACCTTGAAATCACAAGTATTTTAAATATATAATTTTTATAATGTTTTTATTTCTTTTTTCTCTATAACTTCAACTTTTAAATACAGGGGTTATATGTGTAGGTTTGTTACATGCATACATTGCGTGTTGCTGAGGCTTGGAGTATGAATGATTCTGTCACCCACATAGGGAGCATAATGCCCAATAGGTAGTTTTTCAGCCCTTGCCTCCCTCCTGCTCTCCACCATCAGCAGTCCCCAGTGTCTATTGTTCCCATCTTTATGTCCATGTGTGTCCACTTTTAGCTCCCACTTATACTTGAGAGTGTGTGGTATTTGGTTTTCTGTTCTTGTGTTAATTTGCTTAGGAGGATAGACATCAAGTTTATTCTTGGATTTTTTATTGTTTTTATGTTCCTTTGTCTGTTGCATGTCTTTGTGTTGGGAACATTTAAAATCCTCTCTTCTAGCTATTTGAAAATATGAAACATATTGTTATTAACTATAGTCACCCTATAGTGCAAAAAAAAAAAACCTTATTCCTTCTGTCTAGCTGTAATTTTGTATTAGTTAACCAATCGCTTTCTATTCCTCCTCCCTTCTACTGGCTCCATCTTATGGTTTCCATTACTCTACATTCTACTTCTATGAAATTTTTTTAGCTCCCACATAATGAGTGCACCCATATACTTATCTTTCTGTGCCTGGCTTATTTCACTTAATATAACGTCCTCCAGGTTGACCCAATGATATGGCTTTGCTGTATCCCCAACCAAATCTCAGCTTAAATTATAACTCCCATGACTCTCATTGTTGTGGGAGGAACCTGGTGGGAGATGATTGAATTATGGTGGTGGGTCTTTCCTGCACTGTTCTTACAATAGTGAGTGAGTCTCATGATATCTGATAGTTTTAAAAACAGAATTTTCCCTGCATAAGCTCTCTTTGCCTGCTGCCATGAATGTAGGACATGACTTGCTCCTTCTTGCCTTCCATTGTTATTGTGAGGCTTCGCCAGCCATGTAGAAATGTAAGACGAAGAAGCTCTTTCTTTTGTAAATTGCCTAGTCTTGGGTAAATCTTTATCAGCCATGTGAAAATAGACTAATACACTCATATTGCTGCAAATGACAGATTTTCATTTTTTTTGTATAGTTGACTACTCTTCTATTGTGTATACATACCACATTTTCTTGATCCATTCATCTGTTGGTAGATACATAGTTTTGACTGCATGTCTTGGCTACTGAGAATACTGCTGCAATAAACATGGAAGTATAGATATATCTTCAATATCTTCATTTCCTTTCCTTTGAATATATATGCAGAAGCAGGATTGCTGAAGCATATGGTAGTTTTATTCCTAGCATTTAAGGATCATCCATACTGTTTTCTATAATGGCTGTACTCATTTATATTCCCAAAACAGTGTATGAGACTTCCTTTTTCTCTATATCCTTGTCAGCATTAAACTAATACAATTAATACATTTTAAATACTTTGCATCATCCTTTAAAAATGATTTTTTTTAAAACATCTAAGAATGTAATATTCTGCCTCTTTGATATTTGTGAACCTGTAAAAGTATGTATACAAGTGGCCAAAAACTGGAATGAAGAATGGAAAATAAAAGCATAATTTGTTAAAGTGATCAGTTTAATAGTGATTTTTTTTCTATAGCGTTTCTTTTTATAATACTTGGGTATCAGTATTTAAGAAAATATCTTAAGTTTACATATTTATATGATATTGGTTAATCAAGGTATGAGTATGCACATTTGAATATATAGAATGGACTAGATCCAATGTATGCC
The DNA here is from genome assembly GCF_009761245.1 of Sapajus apella. NCBI lineage: Eukaryota > Metazoa > Chordata > Mammalia > Primates > Cebidae > Sapajus > Sapajus apella. The sequence goes on along the minus strand of NW_022436985.1, from coordinate 6,206,893 downwards.
TCTCCCTGTCCATAAATCATATTTAGAATTTTAACTGATATACAGCATAGGTCCAAATCCCATCTTCCAAAATTTTATTTTATTTTTACTTCTGTCATAAAGGATGCTTTTATCTAAGATTATCTATTGCATTTCAACTAATCAAACCTGCTAATAGGCTTTGGTTGCATATTTTTCATGTCATACGCAGATTGTACAAACGTTTTACATATTATCAACAAGTCCATTCTTTTTGACACTTCAACCAGGTGTGGAAAAATTTCTAACACATTTTCCCTCTAACAGATTAAAATTACTGTTATTTTGAGAGTTTAGTATAATTTTAGAATCAACAATGCTGGATTTTTTTCATACGCTATTTATGAAGAATAGTATGAAATCACCATACCAGCTGCAATATATTGTTAAGCTCTCCAAAGAACACTTTCTATTATTTTGTCTCTCTGTGTCATTGTCTTTCTTTCCTCCTGTGTTTTTGTATCAGACAACACTTGTTTTCTGAAGGGAAATGATGATCATATCTGTTGTAATTTTGAAGGTTCTTGAAATGCAAAAGGATTTATAACTCACATTATCTATAATTCTGTCTGAATTGGAAATAAAATACTATTAGATTAAAAATGAAAAATAATTTTTAAAAGCATTGTTTTATCCTCTAGTTATATTTCCTTGGTATAAAACTACATGTTCACTTAAGTCTTTAACGTATCTTCAGTTATAATAATTTTTGTATTTGGTGAAAAATAGAAATCTCAGACTTCAATCTTCTACATATAGCTAGTAGTTATCCCAGCACCGTTTACTGATGGAGACATTTCCCTATTGTTTGTTATTGTCAAATCTGCTGAAGAGGTAGTTGTAGGTGTGTGGCTTTACCTCTATGTTCTCCACCCTGTTCCATTGGTCTGTGTGTCTACTTTGTACCAGCACTACGCTGTTTTGGATACTGTAGCCTTGGGTAGTGTGATGTCTCCAGCTTTGTTCTTTTTGCTTAAAATTGCTTTGGCCCTTTGGGCTCATGTTTTATTTCATATGAATTATAGAATAGTTTTCTTTAATTCTGTGAAAAATGACATTGGCAGTTTGATAGGAATAGCATTATATCTATAAATTGCTTTGCGCATTATGGCCATTTTAACAATATTGATTCTCCCTGGCCATGAGCATGAAATGTTTTTCTATTGGTTTGTGTCATCTCTAATTTCTTTCAGCAGTGTTTTGTAATTCTCATTTTAGAGATCTTTCATCTCCTTGGTAATCTATATTTCTAGGTATTTTATTTTTTGTGGTTATTGCAAATGGGATTGCATTCTTGATTTGGCTCTCAGCTTGAATGTTGTTGGTGCATAGAAATGCTATTGACTTTTGTGCATTAATATTATATCCTGAAACTTTACTGAAGGTATTTATCAATTTTAGAAGCCTTCTGGCAGAGTCTATGGGACTTTCTTGGTATACAATCACATTTTCATCAAAGAAAAATAGTTTGACTTCTTCTCTTTTAACTGGATGCTTTTTTTTTCTTTCTCTTGCCTGATTGCTTTGGCTAGGACTCTCAGTACTATGTTGAATAGAAAGGCTGTGAGTGGAAATCCTTATTGTGTTCCAGTTCTCAAAAGGAATGGTTCCAGCTTTCATTTATGCTGAATGATATTGGCTTTGGATTTGTCATACAGAACTCTTAATATTTTGAGTTATGCTCCTTTGATGTTTTAACTTGTAGAGGATTTTTGACATGAAGTAATGTTGAATTTTTTCAAAAGCCTTTTCTGCATCTATTGAAATAATCACCAGGATATGACATTCTGGACATCAGCCTTGGCAAAGAGTTTATGACTATGTCCTCAAAAGCAATTGCAACGAAACCAAAAATTGTCAAGTTGAATCTAATTAGACTAAAGAGTTTCTATACAGCAAAATAAGCTATTGACAAACTAAACAGAAAACCTACAGAATGGGGGATAATAACCACAAACTATGCATCTGACAAAGGTCTAATATTTAGAATCTATAAGGGATTTAAGCTATTGTATAAATAATAAATAACCTCATTAAAAATGGGCAAAGGATATGAACCGATACTTCTCAAAAGAAGACATACATGTCAACAAATATATGAAAAATATCTATCATCACAAATCATTAGAGAAATGCAAATCAAAACCACTAGGAGATACCATCTCACAACAGTCAATATGCGTATTACTAAAAAGTCAAAGAAAATACTGCAGGTAAAAAGATAGGTGTTAAATTTTAAAAAGTCAAAGAACAATAGATCCTGGCACAATTGCAGAGAAAAGGTGACACTTACACACTGCTAGTGGGAATGTAAACTAATTCAGCCACTGTAGAAAGCAACTTAAAACAGAACTACCATTTGGCTCAGCAATTGAACTACTGGGTATATACCCCAAAGCACATAAATCTCATTCTACCAAAAAGACACATGCAGTCATATGTTCATTGCAGCACTATTTACAATAGCAAAGATATAGAATCCATCAAGATACCCATCAGTGGTGGATTGGATTTAAAAAAATGTGATACATAAACCATGGAAAACTATGCAGTCACAGAAAAGAAAAAAATGACGTCCTTTGGAACAACATGGATGCTAGAGGCCATTATCCCAAGCAAACTAATTCAGGAATAGAAAACCAAGTACCATATACTATTACTTACAAGTGGGAGCTAAACATTGAACACACATGGACAAAAAGCATGAACAATAGATACTGAGGACTACTTTAGTGGGGAGAGTGGGGGGGTATACTGTGCTCGTGACCTGGGTGATGGTATCATTCATACACCAACTCTCAGTGGCACACAATTTACCCATGTAACAAACAGGCACATTATATCAGTCCATTCTCACACTGCTAATAAAGACATACCAAAGACTGAGTAATATATAAAGAAAAGTGGTTTAACTGACTCACAGTTCAGCATGGCTGGAGAGGCCTCAGGAAACTTACAATCATGGTGGTAGGGAAAGCGAACACATCCTTCTTTATATGGTGGCACCAAGGAGAAGTACAGAGCAAATGGGCAGAGAGTTCCTTATAAAACCATCAGATCTCCTGATAACTCACTCACTATGATGAGATCAGCGTGGAGGTAACCACCCCCATAGTTCGATTACCTTCACCTGGTCCCTCCCACAACATGTGGGATCATGGGAACTACAATTCAAGATGAGAATTGGATGGTGACACAGCTAAAGCATATCACATATGTAACCCCAGAACCTAAAATAAAAGCAGAAGAAAAAAATCCTTCATTTTTTAATAAAAATTTTCAGAAACCACCCAATCTTTATGAAATTTAACTTGAACATGTTTATGCTCTTTCTCATCCTTAATATTTCTTCACTAATTATTCAATGATTTGAAATTAAAACCTTTAATTACATCTACCTTTCCTTAAAATATGCAAGTTACATTATACACTGACTTTTTAGTATATCAGAATGTTTTGTTGTTATTGGTGCAAAACTTCAACACAAGACAATACTACATACCATTTTCTGTCAGATTTGTTGGTTATTGTAAGCAAGATATCACAATATGTAAATTTTACCAACTATTTAATGGTATAAGTATATAACTGTTAATTATTTATATTGGATTATTGAGTTTCAGTGTGTTAGAAATCCAAAAGGAATATATACTATCAACAATGTTAAGAATAATAAGAAAACTCTTCTAATTGATCCATCAAAAATTGGCTTTACAAAATGAGGATATAAAATTGTAATTATTTTCAAAAACACCTTATCTGTCAAAATGTGTTTTGATTTTCTAGAGTGCATACAATTATTATTTCAATTGTAGTTGTATTTGGATTCTCTAGAAGTCTAATTTAATATTTGTGGCTTTTCAGAATAATCATTAGTGCTTTAAAAACCATTAAATGTCAATCCAGATGATATACACTGTGGGAATCTGTGTTGTGAAATCTGACAGGGAGGACTGGACAGGACAAGTTTGTAATGTCTCCCATTTCTAGAGCTTCCTCTAGGGCACTTTGCCCCTTAGCTTCTTATGGCTCCAGCCATTTCTTAATGCACTGGTGGCCAACCTGCCTAACTAACACATGATTCTGCTACCATGATCACAGCCATTTGGATCAAAGAAGACACCAGTCCAAAGGAATAATAATCCCCATGTAGGATGGAGAGCTTTATAAAATGTGTTAATGTATTTATAAATTGCTAAAAGAGTAGACTTTAAATGTTCTCCTCACAAACATTAAGTAGGTGAGGTGAATTTAATTAGATCATCAAACAGGTTAGTTAGCTTAATTTAATCATTTCACATTGTGTGTGTGTGTGTGTGTATAAACATCACATTGTACTGAATAAGTACATACAATTACTATTTTTCAGTTAAAGAATTTAAAATTGTCTTAGTACTGAATGTTTTAGCTGACAGGGAAGAGAGGACTAAATGAAACCTGTAATATTCTTTCAGTTGAGAACTTTAAATCCTTATGTTATATAATGCCAGTGTTTACGAGTAGTTTCCTAAGCTGAAAGAAACGAAAAAAAAAAAGTATCAGAGGCTATATGGAGAAAAAGAACAAAATTAATTATACTAATGCCACTACCATTGCCACTCCTAATATCAGTGAGTAGAAATAACTGATGAATAACAACAGGTATGAAGAGGGAGCAGGTAAATCATGAACATAATGCAGTGTTGAAATAAAGAGGTAGTTATTACTGCTGATTTCATATCAGAACCATATCATCATAAGATATTCTTGTTTCTAGAGCAAATTTAGGCCCTGAATAGCCTCTTGATCTCTATCATTCTAATTCACAAGGGCCATGACTATATGGCAGCTCTGAATTCTATTTCAGTGGATGAGATTTTCACAGGCCTGGTTATAACAAGATTTACTTTTTTCTTATTTCCTTGTGTATTTTTCAACCAACTCCCTTTTTCTAATCTAAATAAATTGATGTCTAAAAAGCCAAAATACATACTTAATTTAAAAGGGAGAATTAACATGATTTTAAGTATTTATTTTTTTGATCTTTAAAGCATATAAATGTAGATAGCTGGTTTATTCATAAACATTGTTAAGTAGTATTTGTTTGGAGAGATCTATACTTTGTTATCTATTTTTGTGTTAATAAACTATTCCTTCACCTTATATTTCTTTTAAAATAATTCTGCTGTGAACAATAATACTTTAGCATATGCCCCCAAGTGATTTTGAGGAAGAATATTTTAAGGATATAAGCACTGAAGTACGGAAAAGCTGAATCATGGGTTTTGCGCATTCTTAACTTAGATCTTGCTTTCCAAAGTGGTTGCATTACGGTGCACTCCTCCTTCATATCCAGCAGTACTAAAACTTCCCCTCCTCTGTATCCTTCTAATTTTCACACTTTTGATTGTTTATTGATATAAGAATTGTGAAATACTATATGTGGATTTAATTTGCATTCCCTTGAGTATTAGAGAAATTGAGAGTCTATTACCCATCTATGTTTCTTCATTTATGAGTTGGGTTTTTCGTTCAGTAGGCTTTCTTTATTTGTTTGTCAGAATACTTTTTCCAATCAAGGATTGTTTCAATTTAGTTTTTAAATTTGAGGGTAATGTGTTGGGCCATATTGTTAGTAAAAAGCTGAACTTTATACCTATGTATATTCAAGCCTACATTTATAAAATTTTTAGGAAGCTGCCTTTATCTCTCATTCAGAGCCTAGTCTGAGACTCAAGTTTTCACCATCTCTGTTTACTGGAAGTAGGACTTGTCTCAGTTCACCTTAGTAAACTCTGAGGGTCCTAGCTTATGTAAGGCATCCAAGTTCCAACCACCCAGGTTGTGTGCTTGGGTACTTGCCTCCTTTTCCTGACATAACCTTATCGTTAAAGCAATAACCTTATTGCTTTAACAGGTCACAGAATTTGGCAAATGCCTGAATGCTGTTTTAACTTTAGTAGCAGCTTACTACTAAGAAGGAAAATAGAAAAGAATAAAAAGAAAAAACAGATTGGAAGTCCTGGTTACGTAGGTGAACCCTGACAAAAATAAACAAACAAAAAGATAGTAAAACACCTACAAAAAGAACTCTTAACTGACAAAATGAAGATTTTGCTGTTTGGAATTACCACCCATGCTGCCTTTCATGGTGTCTTCCAGAAATTTTGCCCAGTCTACTGAGAAAACCCTTCTTAATTTTGACTGAAATTGAAAACTGGCTTATGTAAATTCTGCATATGTGTTGAGGATGATTACCTACAATTATAATTGAAAATCTGTAATTAAGTCTCTGTTGATGCTATCTGATTTTATCCCACATGTCCTATCTGGCATTTTAAAAACATGGACCTCTGGGATTCCACATGGAATGCTGTGTCCTCCCTGACTACAGCCCCCATGTAAGCTTCCATGCCCTCTGCTTTTCTTTAACAGTTACCATTGCCCTAATCTCCTCAAGTTTTCAGAAATTTCTTGCAAGATCTTTTATGCCAATACTTGCTGAATCTTCTTCTTCTCTCATTTTTTTCTATCAATAAAATGGAGGTTTTAGGTAAAGCATGTAGGTACATTCATGTGCTATGGTCAGCATCTTAAATAAAAGTTTCTGCTAGTTAGTTAGTTACAAGTTGTTGTTTTTTGTTTTTTTTTTTTTTCTTCAAAAACATGGTATTGACCTGTTTCCCAGGCTGGAGTGCCATGACACAATCTTAGTTCACTGCAACCTCCAACTCCCAGGTCCAAGTGATCTTGCCACTTCAGCCTTACAGGCACACATCACAACACCTGGATAAGATAGGGATCCTATTTCACGTTTTTCCATGTAAATATCATTTTTTCAACATCATTTGTTAAGAGACTGTGGTTTTCCCATGTACAGCTTACATGGGGGCTGTAGTCAGGGAGGACACAGCATTCCATGTGGAATCCCAGAGGTCCATGTTTTTAAAATGCCAGTAGAAAAAAAATTCTAAAATTTGTATGGAACCACAAAAGACACCAAATAGGTAAAGTAACCTTGAGCAAAAAGAACAAACCTAGAGGCCTCACACTTCCTAACTTCAAATGTTATTACAAAACTGTATGGTACTGGCATAAAAACCAACACATAGACTAATGTACAGAGTAGAGCCCAGAAATAAGCCCATGCATATATGTCTACCTGATCTTCAACTAAGCTACCAGGGATACACAATGGGAAAACCACAGTCTCTTAACAAATGATGTTGAAAAAATGATATTTACATGGAAAAACGTGAAATAGGATCCCTATCTTATCCAGGTGTTGTGATGTGTGCCTGTAAGGCTGAAGTGGCAAGATCACTTGGACCTGGGAGTTGGAGGTTGCAGTGAACTAAGATTGTGTCATGGCACTCCAGCCTGGGAAACAGGTCAATACCATGTTTTTGAAGAAAATGCCCTTGAACTTTTCACAGGGATTGCATTAAATTTGAAGATCACTTTGAGTTTGAGTAGTACAAACATTTTAACAATATTGATTCTTTTGATCTGGGAACTCAGGATAGCTTTTGATTTACTTGTCTGTTCTTCAGTTTCTTTCATCAATATTTTGCAGTTTTAGCGTACAAATCTTTTACCTGCTTGGTTAAATTTATCCCTAAGTATTTTATTAGTTTTGATGCTATTACAAATGGAATTGTTGTCTTAATTTATTTTTCAGATAGAGTGACGTTAGTGTATAGAAATGCACCTGATTTTTGAATGTTAATTTTTTAATATATAACTTTATAGGATTCATTTATTACTTCTAATAGTTTCTTGGTGGCATCTTTAGAGTTTTCTATAAGTATGATCTGCAGAGACTATTTTAATTATTCCATTTCATCTTGGGAGAGTTTCATTTTTATTTCTGCATAATTTCTCTGACCAGGACTTCCAGTAATATGTTGAATAAAAGTCCTGAGAATGAAGATCCTTATCTTGCTCCTGATCTTAAAAGAAAAGTTTTCAACTTTTCAACATTGAACTTATTGTTAGCTGTGTGCTTGACATATATACCTTTGTTATGTTATGATATATTTCTTCTATATTTAATTTGTAAACACAGTTTTTGTTATGAAAAGATGTTGAATTGTGTCAAATACTTTTCCAGCATCTATTGAGATGATCATATGATTTTTATCATTCATTCTGTTAATGTGGTAAATTACATTCATTTATTTCTGGGGGTATGTTCAAACATCCTTTCATTTAGGGATAAATCATACTTGATCATAGCAAGATCCTTTTAATATGCTACTGAATTTTTCTTGTTAATGTATATCCATCAGAGGTATTTATTAGCCTGCCTCATTTTTTCTTATAGTTTTAGTCTTTGTTTGGCATTAGGCTAATGCTGGCCTCACATAGTGAGTGTTGAAGTGCTCCCTACTCATCAATTTTTTAAAAACATTTTGAGAAGACTTGGCATTAATTCTTCATTAAATACTTGGTAGAATTTTCCAGTGAACCCACCTAATCATGCGTTTTTCTTTGTTGAAAAGTATGTTATTACTGATTCAATCTTTTTACTGGATATTGGTATAATTGGACTTTCTATTTTTTTCATGATTCAGTCTTGTCTCGATAGGTTTTATATTTCTAGGAATATATCTATTTTTCTAGGTTATTAAGTTCGTTGACATATAACAGTTCAGAATTGTCTCTTATGATCCATTTTACTGCTGTGGCACCAGTTGTAATATCCCCCTTTTTTATATGTATTTTTATCCATTTGAATCTTCTCTCTCTTTTTTTTTCTTAGTATAGATAAATATCTGTTAGTTTTGTTGATCTTTTCAAAAAACCTACCTGTAGTTTGGTTGATTTTTTTAAATTGTAATTTCTATTTTACCTCTTTCAGTTCTAATCTTCATTATTTCCATCCTTCTGCTAGCTTTAGACATAGTTTGTCTTTTACTTCTTTGTTTGATGTGCAAAATTCCATCATGTGAGATCTTTCTTCTTTTTTAAGGAGTCATTTATCACTATGAACTTACCTCAATAAAGACTTTGCTACATCCCATAGGTTTACGTAGATTATATTTTCATTTTCTTTTCCTAAAGATTATCTTCGAAATTCCCTTTGATTTCTTTTTTAATTTATTTATTTTTATTTTTGTGGGTACTTAATAGGTGTATATATTTATGGTGTATTAGTTTGTTTTCATGCTGCTGATAAAACATACCTGAGACTGGGAAGAAAAAGAAGTTTAGTTGGATTTACAATTCCATACGGCTGTGGAGGCATCAGAATCATGGTGGGAGAAGAGAGGTACTTCTTACATGATGGTGGCAAGAGAAAACAAGGAAGAAGCAAAAGCAGAAACCCCTGATAAACCCATCAGATCTCTTGAGACTTATTCACTATCACAAGAATAGCACAGGCAAGACCAGCCCCTATGATTCAATTACCTCTCCCTGGGTCCCTTCCACAACACATGGGAATTCTGGGAAATATAATTTAAGTAGAGATTTGGGTGGGGACACAGCCAAACAATATCATTCTTCCACTGCCCCCTCCAAATCTCATGTTTTCACATTTCAGAACCAATCATGCCTCCCCAACAGTTACCCAAAGCCTTAACACATTTCAGCATTAACTGAAAAGTCCACAGTCCAACGTCTAACCTGAGACAAGTCATGTTTCTTCCACCTGTGAGCCTGTAAAATCAAAAGCAAGCTAGTTACTTCCTAGATAAAATGAAAGTATAGGTATTGGGTAAGTACAGTTATTCCAAATGGGAGAAATTGGCCAAAACAAAGGAGTTACAGGGTCCATGCAAGTCCAAAAATCCAGTGAGGCCAAATATTAAAGCTCCAAAATAATGATCTCCTTTGATACCAGTTCTCACATCCAGGTAACATTGATACAAGAGGTAGGTTCCCATGATCTTGGGCAGCTCCACCCCATGTGGCTTTGCATGTTACAGCCTCCCTCCTGGCTGATTTCATGGGATGGCATTGATTGTCTGCAGCTTTTCCAGGTGCATGGTGCAAGCTGTCAGTGAATCTATCATTCTGGGATCAGGAGGGCAGTGGCCCTCTTCTCACAGCTCCATTAAACGGTACCCCAGTATGGACTCTGCATGGAAGCTCCAACCCCACATTTCCCTTCTGCACTGCCTTCGCAGAGGTTCTCCGTGAGGGCCCTGCCCCTGCAGAAAAGTTTTGCCTGGTTATCCAGGTGTTTCCATACATTTTCTGAAATCTAGGTGGAGTTTCCCAAACCTCAATTCTTAACTTTTGTGTACCCACAGGCTCAACACCACATGGAAGCTGCCAAAGTCCCTAGGCTGCACACAGCACAGGGACCCTGGCCCATCCCATGAAACCACTTTTTCCTCTTGGGCCTCTGGGCCTGTGATGGGGGTGCTGCCCTTGAAGGTCTCTGACATGGCCTGGAGACATTTACTCCATGGTCTTGGGGATTAGCATTAGACTTCCTGCTACTTATGAGAAGTTCTGTACCTGGCTTGAATTTCTCCCCAGAAAATGGGTTGTTCTTTTCTATCACATAGTCAGGCTGCAAATCTTCCAAACTTTTATGTTCTGCTTCCCTTATAAAACTGAATGCTTTAGCAGATCCTAAGTCATCTTTTGAATGCTTTGCTGCTTAGAAATTTCTTCTGGTAGATATCCGAAATCATCTCTCTCAAGTTCAAAGTTTCACAAATCTATAGAGTAGAGGCAAAATGCTGTCAGTCTCTTTGCTAAAACATAACCAGAGTCATTTTGTTACAGTTCCCAACAAGTTTCTTGTCTCTATCTGAAACCACCTCAGCTTGGGATTATTGTTCATATTGTTATCAGCATTTTGAGTGAAGCCATTCAACAAGTCTGTAGGAAGTTCCAAACAACTACATTTTCCTGTCTGCTTCTGAGTGCTCCAAACTGTTCTAACCTCTGCCTCTCGCCCAGTTCCAAAGTTGCTTCCATGGTTTGGGTATCTTTTCAGCAGCACCCCACTCCTGTTATCATTTTACTGTATTAGTTCATTTTCATGATGCAAAGAAAGACATCCCTGAGACTGGGGGAAAAAAGATGTTTACAGCTCCATATGACTGGGGAGGCCTCAGAATCATTGTGGGAAGTGAAAGACACTTCTTACATAGCAGCAGCAAGAGCAAATGAGGAAGATACAAAAGGAGAAACCCTTGATAAACCCATCAGATCTTGTGAGACTTATTAAATGTAACGAGAATGGCACAGGAAAGATCAGCCCTCATGATTCAATTATCCCGCTCCTTGGGTCCCTGCCACAACACATGAAATTCTGAGATATATAATTCAAGTTGAGGTTTGGGTGGGCTCACAGACAATATCCTATGAGGTACAAGATGTTTTGATATAGACATGCAATGTGAAATAAGTATATCATGGAGAATGGGATATCCATCCCCTCAAGCATTCATTCTGAGTCACAAACAATCCAATTATACAACATACAATTCAAAATTTACAATTAAATTATTATTGACTATAGCCTCCCTGTTGTGCTATCAAATAGTAGGTCTTATTTATTTTTTCCAACTATCTTTTGTACCCATTAATCATTCATACCTCTCCCACAGCCCCTCACTACCCTTCGCATCCTCTAATAATCATTCTTTCTTTTTTTTTTTTAATGTACTTTAGGTTCTGGGGTACATTTGCAGATCATGCAGGATTGTTGCATAGTACATACATGGCAAGGTGGTTTGCTGCCTTCATCCCCCCATCACCTATATCGGGTATTTCTCCCCTCATTATCCCTCCCCACCCTCCCACCCCCACTGTCCCTCCCCAGTGTGTGATGCTCCCCTCTCTGTGTCCACATGTTCTAATTGTTCAACACCCACCTATGAGTGATAACACATGGTTTGTTTTTCTGTTCTTGTGTCAGATGCTGAGAATGATGGTTTCCAGATTCATCCATGTCCCTATGAAGGACACGAACTCATTGTGTTTTATGGCTGCATAGTATTCCATGGTATATATGTGCCACATTGTCTTTATCCAGTCTATTGATGATGGACATTTGGGTTGGTTCTAGGTCTTTGCTATTGTAAACAGTGCTACAATGAACATAGGTGTGCATGTGTCTTTATAATACAACAATTTATAATTCTTTGGGTATATACCCAGTAATGGGATTGCTGGGTCAAATGGAATTTCTATTTCTAGGTCCTTGAGGAATATTCCACAATGGTTGAACTAATTTACACTCCCACCAACAGTGTAAAAGTGTTCCTATTTCTCCACATCCTCTCCAGCATCTGTTGTCTCCAGATTTTTTAATGATTGCCATTCTAACTGGTGTCAGATGGTATCTCAATGTGGTTTTGATTTGGATTCTTTTACTCTGTTTATAAGTTCAATTGATTTCTTTTTTGACTCATTGATTGTTCAAGAATGTGTTATTTAATTTTCACCTAATTCTGAATCTTCTAATTTTCCTTCCACTATTGATTCCTTGTTTCATTCCATTGTTATTAGGAAAGATGGTTTGTATGATTTCAATCTTATTAAAGATTTTAAGACTCTTTTTTGTGGTCATACATGTGATCTATCCTGGTGTATCAGTCAGGGTTCTCTTGAGGGACAGAACTAATAGGCTACACGTATATATAAAGTGGAGTTTATTAGGAGAATTGAGTCACACTATCGCAAGGTGAAGTCCCATGAAAGGCCATTGCAAGCTGGGGAGTAAGGAAGCCAGTCTGAGTCCAAAACCTCAAAAGTAGGGAAGCCAACAATGCAGTCTTCAGTCTGTGGCAGAAGGCTCAAGGGCCCCTGGGAAATCACTAGTATATGTCTAAGAGTCCAAAAGCAGAAACTGGAGTCTGATATGAGGGTGGGAAGCAACCAGCACAGGAGAAAGATGGAGACTGGAAAACTCAGCAAATCAAGTCCTTCCAACTTCTACCTGCTCTATTCTAGCCATACTAGCAACTGATTAGATGGCATCCACCCAGATTGAGGGTGGGTCTGCCTCTCACAGTCTGCTGACTCAAATGTTAATCTCTTTTGGCAGCAGCCTCACAGACACACCCAGGAACAATACTTTGCATTCTTCAATTCAATCAAGTTGACACTCAGTATTAACCAACACACCTAGAGAATTTGTAGTCTATTGCTGTTAGGTGAAATATTATGAGTATTTCCATTAGCTATTAGTAGTATAGTGTTATTCTTTCCTCTGTTTCCTTATTGACCTTCTGCCTGGATGTTCTAACCATTAATGAAAGTGGTATATTGAAATTGACAACTATTATTGCATTGCTATTTCTCCATTCAGTTTTATCAATGTTTGCTTTATATATTTGGGCATATAAAGCAAATATATGGTATATGTACTCATATGGTATATACACTGACATGACGTTGGGTGAGTAAATAATTATTAGATTTAAAGTATAGTTTTTCTGATATAAGTATGACTGCTCTTCGCATTTGGTTACCATTTGCATGGAACATCATTTTTTGTATACTTTTAGCCTGTTTTCTTAAATTATAGTGAATCTCTCATAGACAACATAGACTTGGATTTTTAAAAATCCATTATTTATTCAGCTAGTCTAACATGGTTGGGGATTTAATCATTTACACTTATAATCATTGCTAGGGAAAGAATTACTAGTGCCCTTTTGTTGTTTTCTGTCTGTTGTGTAGCTTTTTATCTCTTTTTTTCCATCTTATCTTTCTTTGTGTATTATTGATTTTTTTTTAATAGCATAAAATGACTCCTTTCTCATTTTCTTTAATGTATTATCTATAGATTATTTTACGGTTTCAATGGGGCTTACATAAAATGTCTTGTAACATCTTCTATATTAACATTCATTAAAACATTTTTCATTATAATTATTTTTCTACTTTTAACTCCTATATCATAATTCAAATTGACTTATGCACCACCACTACAACATTACCTTATATCTTTACTTGTGTATGTTTTCCTTTTACGGCAAGCTTTATACTTATATATGCATTTGTATTTCTGCCTAGTATCCTTTTGTTTCAACTTGAAATACTTTCTTTAGCATTATTATAAAGGTGTTCTAGTGGTGACAAATTCCGTCAGGTTTGGTTTATCTGGGAAAATCTCTATCTCTCCGTTTTTGAAAAGAAGTTTTGCTGTATAACTGTATTCTTAACTGTCAACTTTTTCATTTAGAACTTTGAATACATCTTTTTCATTCTCACTGGCCTGCAAAGTTTCTGCTGAGATATTCTCTGAGAGTCTATGAGAGCTCCCCTTTACATGATGAGCCACATTTCTCTTGCTGCTTTCATATTCTCTCTCTCTCTCTCTGTCTCTCTCTCTCTCTCTGGATAATGTGATTATGATATATTTTCATGGAAACTGCTTTAGGTTCATTCTAGTTGGAGTCCCTGGGGCTTCTTAAATCTTGATATAGGCTTCTTTTTCCACATTTTTTTTTCAGTCATTGCTTCTTCAAATAAGCTTTTTGTACTTTTCTCTCTCTTCTTTCTAGGATTCTCATAATACATATATTGACCCACATGATGATATTCCATAGATCTCTGAACTCCTTTTCATTTCTTTTTGTTTTTGTTCCTATGACTGGGTAATTTCAAATTATCTACCTTCATATTTACATGTTCCTTATTCTAATCAAGTCTGCCACTGAAACACTCTAGTAAATTTTTTTACTTTATTGTGTTCTTCAGCTCTAATATTTCAGGGTCTTCATTTAAGTTTTCTACCTCATATTCTTGATATTCTCATTTTGTGTGTGTATTGTTTTTCTGAACTCATTGAGCATTTTAATTATGATTAGTTTGAAATCTTTGTTAGGTAATTTTTTGCCTGGTGAGACAGAATCTAGTTCCTCAAGCACCCCTCTCACTTCCATTTCTTTAGTGTCAGTTTCTGGAGATTCATTTCTTTTCTTTCATTGGGCCATGTTTTCTTTTTTCTTTTTGTCTCATAAATTAGTATTTGCACTCATGCATTTGAAAAAAAATGCCACCTCTACCAATCTTCATGAGCCGACTTTGTAAAAGGAAAGACCTTCATCAATCAGCCTGTGTAAAGGTTCTAGGAGCCTCTCAAAGTTTTTCTGGGGATGCATCTTCTCAGGGGTTTTGCATGCAATTTCCCAACTAGAGAGATTTACCTATCTGATTTATTGTTTTGTTTTGTTCCAGGAGTTTCTTGTCTCTTGTTTCTTTGGTGTCTCTGTGTAGTAATACATGTTCTCTGCTGTTGCCTTAAGCTACTGAATTCTCTTTTGTCCTCTGTGGTTCCTAGGTATTCAAGGTATACTTACCTGTTTTGTCAGTCCACTGAGCTAGGTGAAATGGACTATCATCACTCACTGTCCCCAGCCCTCAAAAATCTAGAACACTGAACACACTTTCCACTCTTCCTTTCCCAAGGGAAAAGATATATGCCAGGTACTACCTTCCACTAGTGATGAGCTACACCCATTTGCTTGCATTATTACAAATTATCTGGCACTTATACAAGATATGGAGCCTTCTTTTGTTCTGGGAGGCCCACGGCATTCAGAATAAGCTAGTTCCCTGTCAGCACTCTGAGTCATGAGAGATAGAAATCAACCCTTTGTGTAGCTACACAAAAATACAGAACATTAGCTGTATGTTCTCATATTCTCTATTCCTCCCAAGGGAGAAATTGTGAGTTGGGCTTTTCCTCCCAGTAATGAGCTATGTGAGTGTGGGTAAGGGGTTAATGCAGTTGAAATGAAATGTTTTTCTTATACAAATTAATAAAGTTATTTTGGGCTTTGAGCTTTCTTAGGGTGCTACTTGTTTCTTATTGATTTCTGAAGGTCTCATAAAGGTTTTTTGGCTATATAATGTAAAGTCATTGTTTCTCTGGGGCAATAAGGTCTAGGGCATTTTATTTCACCGTTTTTCTGATTTCCTTCCTATCCCTGACTCTATTTGTTAAGCACTTGTGATTTGAGATTCATTCATGCATTGTACATAGCAAAAATTTATTCTTTTTTACATTACTGAATTGTATGCCATTGTGCAATTATTAGATACTTGTGCCATTGATAGGTACTTTGGTTCTTTTCAATTTTTGGATCTTATGAACATTTTGTGCATGTCTTTTAATTTACTTCTATATTTATTTCCTTTGGGAGTTTACCTGACAATTGAACTTCTGAATCATTGGGTGAACATATGTTCAATTTTAGTAAAGAATACCAACAGTTTACCAAAGGAGTCCAAAAACATGTATTAATTATTACCCATGGTATGTAAGTTTTCTTATATACAAGTCAGCATTTCATTTTATTCAGTTTTAGTTTTTGAAATATTTAAATATATTTTTTGATATTTAAAATTGGTATCAGAGGTATGTCATTAGAACTATAAAGTCATTTTTATATGAGTTGATGACTGGTGTTGGTAAGCAACTTCTCATATGCTGGTTGGCCATTGGATTATCTTTGTTTCTAAAAGAGAATCTTTAAGTCTCTTGCCCATTTTTCTTCTAAGTTTATGTTTATTTTTTTAAATTTATTGGAATCCCCATACATTCTAGATATAAATCCCTGGCACTTCATTTCATGGTAGATATTAAATTATCTATATCTAACATCGTAATTAAATAATTTAATTCTGGGTTTTAGGTTCTAAAGGTAACTTGGATGAGCAATAGAAGCAAGCAAAAAGAACCAAGAATTCAAAAAGTTCCGAGGAAAATTAGGGCATTATTTTGTAACAGAATATACTTCAAAATAGGCGATAGTTTCAAATGATACAAAGAAATTATCAGCCTGGTGTGGTGGCTCATACCTGTAATCCTAGCACTTTGGAAGGTTAAGGTGGGAGAATTGCCTGAGGTCAGGTGCTCAAGACCGGCCTGGCCAACATGATGAAACCCGTTCTCTACCAAAAATACAAAAATTAGTGGGATGTGGTGGTGCACGCCTGTAGTCCCAGCTACTCAGGAGAATGAGACAGGAAAATCACTTGAATCTAGGAGGCGAAGGTTGCAGTGAGCTGAGATGGTACCACTGAACTCTGACCTGGTTAAAAGAGGGAGACTCTGTCTTGAATATATAAATATATACATATTTAATATAAGAATATATGTATATATTTCTTTATACATCTTAATTTTTATAAAGCTAAATTAAATTTTGGGATAAAATTTAATTGGCTTTTACTAAAGTTTGGCTTAGATCTTATTTCCATTTATTAATATCACATTCTGTCCTTTAAGACACACACACCTCAGCACTTTTTCTATCTTCATGTATTTCTTACTTTCTATATAAATTATAGCAGTGTAACATGACAATAACCAAATGCTTTTCTTACCAATTTTCTTAATGTAATCCTATACTAGTTATCTTTTATCTGTTTAAATTCATAGCTTATGAAAGATAACACAATTTTGTCAACTGTGAGCATGCCACTCTGCTTTTCATGTTCCATCTTTGAAGGGGTTAAATAGATGATCCGGCCTTGTAGCCTTAAATAATTTCTTAGCATCAATCTTTGCATGTTTCATTCATACAAACATATTGAGAAAACCTCTATTTTAACCTCAATTTCTCTACACTTTGTAGAGTCCAAAGTACTAAATGATCATTTAGGAAATATTGATTATGAGAGAGAAATCTAGATAAAATCTATTAAACACATAGAAAGTACTTTACATAATGCTTTTCCTATAGGTGTTCTTTGTAACTTAAAGATGTACTTGTTAATTACAAACAAAGTAGAATTAATTTTCAAAAATGCAAATAATTTATCAGGAACAGTATGATTTTTTCCAGAATATTTTTTCTTAAAGAAGGAACATGCTAATACTATGTTTATAAAATTATTGATGATGTTGTAGTTCTCGTTTTCATTTATCAAGAAGTATGATTTGTATAACATGAGAATGACCATTAACATAATGGAAATGGAAATGCCAAGAAGTAGCTCTTTTCATAACTCTAAATTTTCATGGGCAAAATGTGGGTGTGGAAGAATGAATGAATGAGTCTTTATGCCCTCTAGTTAATCTATATACATTAGATTATGAAACACAGCTCATAGGGCTGCATCTGAATAATATGTTGGCCCACAGAATGGGAGTTTGGAAATTATAATCCAGTATATTTAAAATGTATTACTTTCTTATCAATGTGTAATTTGGAATAACGGAAATGTATTGTTTCAACGACCCTTCCGAACTCTAAAGCTAATCTTTACTAACATGATGTAGAGTGTCAAATATAAGTGAATCTGATGACATTAGAAAAATATTTGATTATACTGCAATCTTTCCTAGTTTGTAAAATCAGAGAGTGTGAGCTAACTAATCCTGTTAAAACACTGTAAGATATTGTAATATTTAACAAGTTTAAAGTACTTCAGAGTTTACTACAAATTTATAAGGCAAGATAAATGTGTTTGAAAATTTTAATGCATCTCAATATTATCAATTTTTTCATGTCAATGTTAGATTAGTAATTTTGTTATCAAATTTCATCTTAAATTTGAAGTCAATTTGCATTACCAATTTGTTCTTAATGTCTCACATATTCTACAGTGTATTCTCTGTCACTTAAAGGCTCTCTTCTAGTAGGTGTATTGTTAATACTATAGCATTTACCATGATAACTGACTACCACAGTTAAGAAAAACAGCTTAAGAAATTGTCAACATTCTCATCATTTTAAAACAAGCTCACAATCTGAAAATGTTATACTGATTTTAAAGTCTATTTTTTTCTATATACAAATTCAGTAGTCTATCCTTCTTTGCTTCAAAAGAATTATTCTGCTAATAACTTGTTATTCTGCTCATTCAAGTTATGCTTTCTTAAAAATAGGCTTCACTTGTTAATTATATTACATTTCTTGTTTTTCTTGTGCTTATATATTTCTTTATACAATATATCTTAATTTTTATAAAGCTAAATTAAATTTTGGGCTAAAATTTAATTGGTTTTTACTAAAGTTTGGCTTAGATCTTATTTCCATTAATTAATATCACATTCTGTCCTTTGAGACACACATACCTCAGCACTTTTTCTATCATCATATGTTTCTTACTTTCTATATTAATTATAACAGTGTAACACGACAAAGTATGTGCTTTGTGCTTTGTTTCCTAAATGTCAAACTCTGTTATTTTCTAATTTTTCTTAGTTAATATTTTATGATAATTGTATGGATTATTATACTCTCATTTGATCTTGAGATTTTTATGGCTGCCTCTACTAATATATTCAAATGAAGAAGGTTTACCTCTTCTAAAACTAAAGAAAATCACTATAGATGAAAATTTATTCTTACTAAACTATACACTGATGAGAATAATAGATACATGTCTTTGAGAAAATCTTATGATGGCATTGAAAGATTACTGTATTATCTAAAGTGTATTATTTAAACAAACAAAAACTTTCATATGCAATAGTAGTATTCTTTTCTTGATTAAGAACAGGCTTTCTAATCTAAGATTAATATGAAAATGTTTGGGATTTTTAGTATCAGCTTTATATAAATTTCCTAGATTTACTGTAACCACCACAAAATAGGTGTCTAAAACTAAAAAAAAATTATACTTTCAGATTTCTGGAGTCTAGAATTCTGAAATCAAAGTGTTAGTAGGATTGGTTTCTTCTGGAGGTTCTGAGGGAGAAGCTTTCCCATGCCTCTCTTCTAGTTCCCAGGTGTTGCCAGCAATCCTAGGTATTTCTTGGCTTGTAGACCCTTCATTCTAATCTCTGCCTTTGTTATCACATGACATTCCCCCCACCCCGCCCCGCCCCCCATGTGTATTCTCTGTGTCTTCATATGGCCTTCTTATTTTTTTAACCTTTAAGTTCAGGGATACATGTACAGGTTTGTTATATAGGCAAAGTTCTGTCATGGGGGTCTGTATAACACATTATTTCATCACTCAGGTCTTAAGCCTAGGACCTGTTAGTTATTTTTGCTGATCGTCTCCCTCCTCCCACAATCCATCTGGAATAGGCCCCAGTGTGTATTGTTTCCCTCTCTGCGTCCATATGTTCTCATCTTTCAGCTTCCACTTATAAATGACAACATGCAGTATTTGGTTGTCCATTCCTGCTTTAGTTTGCTAAGGATAATGGCCTCTAACCCCATCCATGTTTCCGCAAAGGACATTATTTCATTTTTTTATGGCTGCATAGTACTTTATGGTATATATGTACCAGATTTTCTTTACTTAATCTACCATTGTGAGCATTTAGGGTTGATTCCATGTCTCTGCTCTTGTGAATAGTGCTGCAGTTAACATATGCATGTATGTGTCTTTATGATAGAACAAGTTATATTCCTTTGGGTATATATCTAGTAATTCGATTGCTGGGACAAATAGTATTTTTGTTTTTAGGTCTTTAAGAAATCATCACAGTGTCTTCCACAATGGCTGAACCAATTTATGCTCTCACCAATGTTCATAAGCATTCTTTTTTTCTCCACAACCTCACAAACATCTGTTATTTTTTGTCGTTTTATTAATAGCCATTCTGACTGCCGTGAGATAGTATCTCATTGTGGTTTTTATTTGCATTTCTCTAATGATTAGTGATGTTGAGTTTTTTTTGTATGATTGTTGGCCACATGTATGTCTTATTTTGAAAAGCATCTGTTGATGTCCTTTGCCCACATTTTATGGTGTTGCTACTCTTGGAAATTTGTTTAATTTCCTTATAGATTCTGGGTATTAGGCCTTTGTTGGATGCATGACTTGGAAAAATTTTCTCCCATTCTGTAGACTTTCTGTTTCCTCCTTTTGCTGTGTAGAAGTGGTTTAGTTTAATTAGATCCCATTTGTCAATTTTTCCTTTTGTTGCCATTGTTTTTGATGTATTTGTCATAAAATCTTTGCCTGTGCCTTTGTCCAGAATGGTGTTGTCTAGGTTGTCTTTCAGGATTTTTACATGTTGGGGTTTTAAATTTAGGTCTTTAATCCATCTTAAGTTAATTTTTGTATATGGTGTAAGAAAGTATTCCAATTTCAATCTCCTGCATATGGCTAGCAAGTTATCCCAGAACCATTTATGGAATAGGGAATCCTTACCCCATTGCTTGTTTTTGTCAGGTTTCTTGAAGATCAGAAAGGGGAAGCTGTGCAGTCTTGTTTCTGGGTTTTATATGCTGTTCCATTGGTCTATGTGTCTGTTTTCATACCACTGTCATGATGTTTTGATTACTGCAGCTCTCTACTATACTTTGAAGTTGGGTAGCAAAATGCCTCAAGCTTTGTTATTTTTGCTTAGGATTGTGTTGGCTTTTGGGGCTGCTTTGGTTCCATATTAACTTTAAAATAGTCTTTTTCTTGTTCTGTGAAGAATCTCAATGATAATTTAATAGGAATAGAATTGAATCTAAATTGCTTTGGGCAGTATGGCCATTTTCATAATATTGAGTCTTCCCTTCCATGAGCAAGTCATATTTTTACAATTGTTTGTGTTAGTTCTGGTTCATTTGAGCAGTGGTTTGTACTTTTCTTTGCAGAGACTTTTCACCTTCCTAGTTAGCAGTATTCTTAGTATTTTGTGTGTGTGTGTGTGTGTGTGTGTGTGTGTGTGTGTGTGTGTGTCAATTGTGAATGGGAGCACATTCCTAGTACGGTTCTTGGCTTGACTGTTCTTGGTGTATAGAAATGCTAGTGATTTTTTGCACATTGATTTTGTATCCTCAGACTTTGCTGAGGTCAGAAGTTCTAGACCTGCCTGACCAAGATGGTGAAACCCTGTTTCTACCCTGTTTCTACTAAATAATAATAATAATAATAATAATAATAATACAAAAATTAGGACCACAGGTGTGGTGGTGGGTACTGGTAATCCCAGCTACTGGGGAGGCAAAGGCAGAATAACCACTTGAACCTGGGAGGCAGAGGTTGCAGTGAGCCAAGATCCAGCCACTGCACTCTAGCCTGCGTGACAGAGCAAGACTCCATCTCAAAAATTAAATAAATAAATAAAAATTTAAAAAGGAAGCTTTTGGGTTGAGGCTATGGTGTTTTCTAAATATAGAATCATGTCATCTGTAAACAGGGATAGTTTGACTTCCTCTCTTCATATTTTGATGCTCTTTATTCTTTTCTCTTGCCCGATTTCCCTGCATATGGCTTTTTAAATAATGACACCAGTCATTCCATTTAGGGCCCACCTTAATCCAATATGACCTCATCTTAACTAATTACCTAGATATGAAAAGATTCTATTTCTAAATAAGGTCACATTCTGAGGTTCCAGTTAGACATGAATTATTCAATACAGTACACAATTGGAAACTAAAACAAGGTTTAACAGTATTTTAGTGTAAAATATGGCTTTTTAATGTTAATTTCCTATGAGATCAATAATAGAATGCAACAATGTCATTTTTTCTGAAAATATTTTATGTATTTATAAACCAACTTGCACCATTTTCATGTATAATGAATATAATTTCTGGTGTACATACTAACATGTTTAGAAAATAGCATTCTATTTCTTTTTTCCAAAAGAAAAAAAAAGAAAATAACATTCTAAATTACATATATTGTCTGTCTTTCAAAAATTTTTTTGTATTTCTGGGGTACAAAAATGGGAATTTCTAGAATTTGACATTTCTCATAGCAAACATTTGAGAGATAGTGTGCTTTCCAGTGTACCAAGGGTATTTATATAAGTTGCTAATATATGCTCAGTATATTATTAAATATATTCCTGCCTCATTCCATCTCACATAACAGGTGCCACTATTAACATTTTATTTTCAGTGATTGAGAATAAAGGGATCTAAACTTCATGACTATCTTGTTATTTCCCTGGCATTTGTAGTAGTGTCTAGCCCATAATAAACTCAATAAATGTAAGCTGAATAAAAGAATAAATAGCTAAGATAGGTCTTTAATTGATGGAGATTAAGAAACTCTATTATTTAGTGTTTTATTAATCACTTATAATTTCTTATCAAAGTTAATTATAAACATTCTAATTTCCAAATCTATAGTTTTCATATATTATTTCTCTTTATATGTGAACATTTTTGATGGTATAATTTTAATGAACATATCTAAATGAGTTATTGTTTTAGTTTTGACCAAGTAAACATGAATTTTCCTTGAGTCCCTGTCGTCTTGTCAAAGCAGATGTCATCGATCTTTATAATGTCATTAAATTATTCAAGTACCAATCTTATTTTCATTGAACTCTGGCAAATAAAAATAGAAGTAAGTTCTAAAAAGGTTACCAGGAAATTTAAACAGTCTAAAAGCTTTGTCATTAATAATGGATAAATATTCTACAAGTAATCTAAGAAAAGGAGAAATAACAATTATCGAATTGATATGGTTTGGCTGTCACTTAAATCTTGACTCCCATGTGTTGTGGGAGGGACCCAGTGGGAGGTAAATGAAACATTGGAGCAGGTCTTTCCTTCACTATTCTGGTGATAGTGAGTATGTCTCACCAGATCTGATGGTTATACCAAAATGAAAGTTTCCCGGTACAAGCTCGCTTCTTTGGTCTGCTGCCATGTGAGATGTGTCTCTCACTTTCCACCATGATTGTGAGGCCTCCCCAGCCATGTGGACCTGTAAGTCCAATAAACCTCTTTCTTTTGTAAATTGCTCAGTCTCAGTTGTGTCTTTATCAGCAGTGTGAAGCAGACTAATTAACTAATAATGGATTGTTTCTGAATTCCCTTAGGAAGACTCAGATCAAAGCAATTAACTATAATTTCACAGTTACACTCTTTGCATAGTAAAATATATTTATTAAATTAATACTTAATAAAAGAATAAATTTTATTTCTTATAAAAATTATTGAATGTATTGACTATAATCTACCAGGAATGGGTATTAAAGTCCTTACTGTCAACCTACCATAAACACGATTATGTTAATTGAATATCATTATGTGTTTGGTAGAGCGTCAAGTCATGAGATAATTATTTATGATTTATTTATAACAGAGATTTGCCCTAAATTAAACTCTCATTAAGGAGTGGTATATTTGTAAACTTACATGCAGTGTGGGATAACTAATTACTAAAAGAAGAATAAACATTGATTTCTTTCATATTTACACTAATGAAAATATATTTTCTAAATGGTAAAAAATGATCTAATGTATATACAGTGTTTATAAACATACATAATTTGGTGCCAACAATGAGGTCATCTCAATTGTTAAGGCAAAAATATTAAAATATAGATTTCTATAAATATTACCTATTTAATATTAAATTTATTTAAACAGATTTAAATCACAAAGTGAATTTGTAGAATTAAGTGATTTTTACTTATTTAATCCTTTATTAAACTATGTTTCAAACTTCATTAAAAGCATTCTTTTGTGTTATTTACAATGTTTTGAGAAAACATGGCCAACTGAAATATTATTATCATCAAAATGTTTTAACTTTTCATAGCAAAATAAAATAAGTTGTTTCTAAGAGATTCTGAGATTAATTGTACATAGGAAAAAGATTTTTTTCTCAGTAGCTTAAGCAGCAATATGTATTTTATTTCATATAACTGGAAATCTAAGCACTGCCTATAGTACAGTCAATCAATGCAAACATCAAGCATCTATGTGTCTTTATTTTTTTCTGTTTTCTCTGTTATTCTAAGGCTGGTAATCCTAATGATAGCAAGATGGCTGTCTGTGAAAGTGTGGTTTGTTTTGTCTTCCTGTGTACATTGAAAGGAAATGATGGAGAGAAAACGAAAAAAAAAATCCTTCCAAAATAAAATGTAAATTCTTCCTTTCAAGTTTATTGGGGAAACTTCAATCACATGGCTGTTTCTAGGTACTACCAGTTACCAGGAGTATTAGCCTTTTTTCACACTGCTATGAATTATACATGAGAATGGGTAATTTATAATAAAAGGAGGTTTAATTGACTCACAGTTTTGCATGGCTGGGGAGGCCTGAGGAAACTTACAATCAAGGCAAAGGGGAAGCAGTCACCTTCTTCACAATGTGGCAGGAGAGGTGAGAGAAAGAGTGAGGAAGTGTCACACTTAAAGCCAACATATCTGGTAAAAACTCTCTCCTTATCATAGGAACAACATGGGAGAAACTGCCCCCATGACCCAGTCACCTCCTACTAGGTCCCTGCCTTGACACATGGGGATTGCAATTCAATATGATATTTGGGTAGGGACACAGAGCCAAACCATATCATTCTGCCCTGGACCCTCCCAAATCTATGTCATTTTTTACATAGATTTACAAGGGCCTGACTGGAATTTTCATTATTTCAGTCACTGAAAATGCTGGGGTACTGAGATCTCAAGGAGCACAGTTACAATTATATTGATTGGTTGGTTGTTTCTCATTTTTAGGCCATTAAGGTGGCAAATTACATTGACTGACTAGCACTGTAAAACCAACGTTTCCTTTCTGGGATATATTTCATTAGGTCATGATTTATTACTGTTTTCAAATATTGTAGGCTGCAACTTGCTAAAATTTCTGATAAAGTTTTACACTTATATTTATGGGGAATATTGTTTAATAGTTTTATTTTCTTAATGTCTTTTTTACTATTTTTTTATGCTACGGTAATGTGAGCCACACAGAATAAAGTGAGAAATGGTCTCTGCTCTTTTAATTTCTGAAAATGTTTCTGTAAAATTAGTATTATCTTTTCCAGAGATGTTTTGCATAATTCAACAGAAGCTATCTGTGTCTGTGATTTTGTATGTGTGTTTGAAGGGAGGGAAAGTTTTAACTACAAATTCAATTTCCTTAATAGCTATAGAGCTGTTCATGTTATACATCTCTTCTTAAGTAAATTTGTTATTTTTTATTCGTATAGGCATTTGTTTATTTGATATGTTTTGAAACTTATTATAATAAAGTTGTTCATAGTATTCCTTCTTTTTAAAATATTTGTAAAATCAGTAGTGGCTTGTTTCTCATTCAAGTAATTTATATTTATGTCTTCTATTTTTAGTATAGCTGTCATTTATCAATGTTATTATTCTTCTCAAACAATGAATTTTTAGTGTTATTAATTTTCTCCTTTTTATTTTTCTAGTTTACAGATTTATTCTAATATTCTCTTTTCTGCTAACTATGCATTTCATGAGTCTTCCTGTGTGAGATTATTTAAAGCAGTAACAATATAATGTGGCTCCTCCAACTCTGTACTTCTTTATTAAGATTATTTTGGCAAACTGGCTAATTATTTTGGCTAATTTTTAAATGTACTTTTAAAAGATTAGATGCCAATTTATATATAATTGGCAGTTGGAATTTTTGATAGGATTGCATTGAATTTATAGGTACATTTGGAAAGTATTATAATCTTAACTATATTTACTCTTCCAAATACACATGGATGTATTTCCACTTATTTTATCATTAATCTTACAATAATACTTTGTGGTTTTCAGTGTACATCTTAATATTTTATTGAGTTTATTATTAAATATTTTATTATTTTAGTGCTATTTTAAGTTAAATTGATTTCATTGTTTCATTTTAAGGTTGTTCATTATTTCTGTACAGAAATATAACTGCTTTTTGTATATTGATCTTGAATCCCACAATATTGCTGGTGTCCTTTAATAGTTTTTATAAAGTTATTATTCTCTTTCTGATTTTGAGAAATTTTCTTTGTCTTTGTCCTTCAGTATTTATACTATGACATTTTTAGGTGTCCCTCACTTTATCCTACTTGTAGGTTTTGGATATTTTGGTTATATAGATTTTTATTTTTGTCAAATTTTGGATGATTTTGTCATTATTTCTTCAAATATATTTTGGCTCCACTTTCCTATCATGTGAGTACTCTCTCACATGAATACATATATGATGATGTATTTAATGGTATCCTACCTTTATTGGAGGCCCTGATATTTTCTTCGTTCTTTTTTATCTCTCTATTCTTCTGATTATATTTCTCAATTAACCTATTTTTAAGTTCACTTATTCTTCCTTTTGCTAGTTCAAGTCTACTTTTGAGCTACTACAGTAAATTTTTCATTTTTTCAATATCCAATGACAGAATTTCAATTTAGTACTTATTTTATAGTTCTAATGTCTTTATTGATATCATGTATTTGATGGGTGATTGCCATAATATTGTTCTTTAATTATTTTTTAATTTTTAAACTATGTTTGTAATAGCTATTTTGAAGTAATTTTAATTTAAACATGTTATCTGAGTGCTCCTTTAAATATTTTTCATGGGATTCAACTAAGTCCTTATCCTGCTTATATTGAAAGCATGATTTTTGTGCCATAAACAATCATGTTGTTAACTGCAGAAAATACTCTATGGTTATTTTCTTTGGCAAATAGGATATTCCATTTCAGAAAGTCTGCACAATGGTTGAGGATTCATTTATGACTGAATTCCAGGTTTATTCTTTCCTTTGCCCAATTCTGAATCCTTTCTTTTCATCATAAGCATTAATTCCCACAACACTACTGAATACATCTCCTGCACACTAATCTGCTGAAAGTCGGCCTTCTAAGAAACTCATTCTACCATATGGCTGTTAGATGAATTTTGAAAAAGATAAGTAGAAAAAGAATTGAAATAGTTTGTCATTCAAAAAATCTATAGGTATACATACATTATCCTTAATAATTTTTCTGAGATGTTTTATTGTACTAATATTTTTATAAAAACATGACAATATTGTATGTTTTCTTTTATAATCAGTGCTTTTATTAAATAAATTATGATTGCCTCCTCAAATTTCAACTAATATGCACTCTTACACAGTGTTTCTATAACTATTTACTCTAACCACACCAACACTGTGTATTATAAGTAAAAGCACTTGCAAACTTGATAAGTAATATTTATTTATGTAATACGTTTTGATATGTATAAACAAAAATAATCATTTTATTTTAGTTTCTTAATTTTTAACTTTGGTGGCTACATAGTAGGTGTATTTATTTATAGAGTACATGAGATGTTCTGATACAGATATGCAATGTGTAATAATCACATCTTTTGTGTTACAAACAATACAATTATGCACTTTTACTTCTTTTTAAATGTACAAGTAAATTACTATTGACTTTAGTCACCCTATTGTGTTATCAAATACTAAGTCTTATTCTTTCTATATTTTGTACCTATTAGCCATTCCCACCTTATCCCCAAAACCTCCAATACCTTTCCCAGCCTCTGGAAGCATTCCTGCCACTCTCTATCTCCAGGAGTTCAATTGCTTTATGTGGGGGTTCAGTCAAGATAGTGGGAGAAATTGCAAAGTAATAGAAAATAGCCATAAACCTTCTTGGAAGGCAGAGGGGTTTGCACAGTTTCAGTTAAAGGTCTGGCTGAAGGCAGCCTAATCCTCTTTACCTTGAGTTAATAGCAGAAAAGCAAATAACAAGGGAATGTAGAAGAGTTTATCTAAATAGCTTGTTTACCCATGTGGTCCTAAAAGTATCCTTTAATCATTCACAGGCAGGATGGCTCTCCTGGGGGTCAGCAATGTTAATTACCTTCTAGCGGTGTTTACTCATGATCTTTGTCTTTTAATCTGTACTAAATAAATGTGAGCTTCACTGGTTGAGGAGATGCTGCAGACTGAGGCAGCAGAGCCCCTTAGTTGGACTGACGGGCAAGATATCTGAGTCAGTGTACATTATTCAATTGTCATTCAAGCCTGGGTCTGTGGGGCAGACCCCAATAGGTGGCGACCCTGATGCGATGAACATTACAAAGGATCATGACAGAACCTTTGAAAATAAAAGTGAAGAAGACTGTGAAGTTGGTAATTCAGTAAGTTGATAAGACAGTAAGTCATTGGTTGGGATCTCCAAGTTCGAGGGCATTGTTCAGACTAAGGTTTCATCATGGGACAAAGTTATCAAGTCATCAGAAGCAGTATATAAAAGTATTGAAATAGTTGCTTAAAGCTAGTGGAGCCTTTGTTTAACAGGCTCAATTAAGGAACCTAATGCAAATTGTTGTATGACTTAACACATGGTTCCTGGAAGAAGATATGCAAGAAGTAGAACTCTGGGAACAAGTAGGGAGAAATCTTAAACAGCATCATGCACAAGAGCAACAGGTCCCAGTATCATCATTAATGCTATGGGATCTAAGGCTGCTATGGTCCCACTCTACACAGAAAAGGGAAGGGAAGAGGAACCATCACTTACCATATTGCTTCCCTCGGCCCAGAAATTACCAGATAAAAATACCAAAGAATAAATGGAGATTTTGCCTGAGCCCCTTCCCTCAATAAATTGGAGAAAGGACAGGTTAGATGCTACAGTGATGGAATCCTGTAATGCAAGATCAACAAGGCAATGAGGTATATGCTTACAAAAAGATAAGAAAAAAGGCAGTAGAGGCCAAAACTGTGCAGCAAAGTGGGCAGTGGGTGGAAGAAAATGCTCAGTGGCAGGGAAGCTTGTGGCATCCTAGGCCAATAGGAATGGCCTGGGCTGGCAGTAGCTGCCTGGCAGTGAAGGAAGGAGCAGAGCAAACAAAAAGGGGAACAGACAAAAGGCAGCATTCAGGTGAGTGCAATGTGGCCACCGCCCTGCACTACTGCCGTCTGACTCCACAGGCAGCCCACAACAAAATTTCATATGTTCCTTATATACAAATGATGTCCCAGATTATAGTTCTCTGCTAAAATTTAAGTAAAATTTAAGAATGTGAAACCCTTTTATGATAATGGCCACTGTTGTTATTCTAACCCTATCCCTGAAAGAGCTTTCTTGTAATCCTATTTAAGTAAAACAGTAGCCTTTGAAGGAAGAGAAATTACAAAAAACCCATAAATTAGTTGAAGAACAATTAAAAACCATCCATATGGAACCATCAAACAGTCCTAGATCATCCTAGATTTTTAACCCCTGCAGCAGAAAGGGAAATAGAGGAAATAGAACAAGCCATCTCTCAGACACAGCAAGATTACATAGATCCAAGCTATTCAATTCAGTTGTTTATTTTTCCCACCAAACACTCCCAGGGTTAATAGGACAGATGACCCCAGGAACGTGATTTCTAGAATGGGTTTTTTGCTCACATACCAGGACTAAAATATTATCTCCCTGTATCCAGTTAATTAGTAATGTATTCGGCCCACAGACAATGCAATCAGTTGTTAGGTTATGATCCTGATATCACCAGGATTCCTTTAAGTAAAAAACAATTTGAGGCAGTTTTGTCCCTATCATTATATCTGCAAATAGCACTCTCCAATTACACAGGTCAAATAGATAATGCCCTTCCTGCTGATAAATTCCTTCAGTTTTTATCTCGTACTTATGTGACCTTACCTACAAAAATAGTTCATTCCCTTATACCTAATGCTTTAACACTGTTCACTGATGGGTCACATAAACATGAACAAGTGGCAGTCTGGTGGAGACCACATAATTCACTCAATCAATCTGGATTTACTAACACTCATAAAGCTGAGATTGGGGCACTGATATTGGCCTTGGAAACTTTTTCCACTTAGTTTATTAACATTGTTAGCAACTATGACTATTTATTGCAGAACCTTGAAACAGCCCTCATTAAGTCTACTCTCAAACTCATCCTGTGTGCACTTTTTTTTTTACTTCAGCAATTGCTGGATCAATACATACATCCTATTATTATCACACATATTCAAGTCCACAGCTCACTGCCTGGCCCACTGGCTTATGTCAATGATCAAGCAGACCTTCTAATTATGACATCACTGCTTAGCCAAGCCACCCAATTGTATCATTTTTTTCCCATCAAATTGGAGAAACTTATCTAAACAGTTTCAACTTAATCAGAGACTGGCTAAGCAAATTAACCTGCAATGCCTAGACTGCCTAGATCATAATCACATCCCCTCTTTCAATAAGTCCTAGAGGACTAGAACCTTATCAGTTATGGCAAAAAAGGTGTTACACATATCCCTGAATTTGGAAAATTTAGATATGTACATGTATCCATTAATACCAACACTCATAATTAATGCACATGCTCTTCCTGGAGAATCTACTCGATATGCCATTAAACATCTTCTTTTAACTTTTGTATTTATGGGGTGGCCCACAAAAATTAAAATTGATAATGGTCCAGCTTATGACAGCTCACAATTCTAACAATTTTGACACAAATGGAACAGTCAACATTCCACAGGCAGCCCATGTAACCCACAAGGACAGGCCATAGTAGAACATGCCCACTACACTCTTTAAAATATACTCAAAAAGCAAAAAAAGGAGAGTGTGAGTAAGAACCCTGCAATACAATTAGAAGAAGCCTTATTTACCCTTAATTTTTTACATTTAGATGATAAGTTTCAATCAGCTGTAGCAAAGCACTTTGCTAAAACCTCTCAAGGCATAAAGCCCACAGTTTTATGGAAAGATGTAAACAGCAATGTATAGTGTGGTCCAAATGATTTGCTAACATGGAGAAGAGGATATGCTGGTGCTCACACTCCCTCAGGTTCTCTTTGGATTCTGGCACAACACACTAAACGTTACCATGATGTGTCTAGGACCCAACCAGGTCCCAGAAATGAAGAAACTGGCCCTATAGCACTTGTGATTCCCAGGCGGTCTCCGATTCATGCGCTGTCCAGTACCAACCCTGCTTAGCTTCCAAGATCAGAGAAAAACAGAAAGATTGGAGAGAGAAATAGAGGGAAGGAATGAGTAAAAGCAAGACTAGAGACCAAGATCAGACAGAGACACAAAAAGACAAAAGAGAGAGGTAAAGTAAGAAGAAGAGAAAGAAATGTTAAGAAAGCTATAGATATAAGAATGTACCTTTAGTAAGGAAGGTTATAAAACAAAGTCAGAAAGTTAAGACATGTTGAAAATTGTGAAATTCATGTAAAATATTATAAAAAGGAATTTATGCAAGAAATGTTGTATAATTTTTAAGGCCTAAGAAAGCTTTAAAATGTTAATTGTAAAAAAAAACTGTGTGTAAACATATTGGCTAGCATTAAAGAAGTATCATCCAGTTTTTCTGTAAACTAGACATTAAAATAAAGTAGAAAAGGTTTTCCTTAAAGTGATAACCTACTCTTTAACAAAGATTATCAAAGGTCTTTTAGCACAGGCACCACCTCTAGAATTTGCAGTCCACTAGCACCAGCCTGGAGACTATGTCCTCATCAAAGGATGGAAAGAATAAAAATCTTGAGCCATCCTAGGAAAGACTCTACAGGACATGCAGCCTGTATGATGCAACTTCCTCAGATGACAGAGACACCGTTCACTCCAGATAATTTGTTCCTGTTTTACACTGTCACTTTGCCTGCAACCTGTACCTGCTACACTCTATTAAGACCATCTTCTAATCTACCTTTTTTCAACCTGTTACTTAGACAAATACCCAATTCCCAGCTTCTAACAATGTGACTGCTTGGTTTAAAAAATTAACATACCCCCAGTGAGGATCCTCAGTAATGGCATACAGTGAACTGAGGTGCCAAGTAACACTACAGGTCACTCTTTGATTGGAAAAGAATGGTGCTAATTATACTCATGGTTATCTTACATTTTTTGTTAATTTTAGAATGCAAAGGTGGAATAAAAGCAATGTCCATCTCTCCTGACAGACTTGTTGCTGTACACATTTGCACCCTTCAGTCAACAGAGCCTGATGTAGAAAACAGAAAAGGCGGGGATGTGGGAGTTCAGTCAAGATAGTGGGAGAAATTATAAAGTAATAGAAGATAGTTACATACCTTTTTAGAAGGCTGACAGGTTTGCATAATTTCAGTTAAAGTTCTGGCTGAAGGCAGCCTAGTCCTCCTTACCTTGAGTTAATAGAAGCAAAGCAAATAACAAGGGAATGTAGATGAGTTTATCTAAATAGCTTGTTTACTCTTGTAGTCCTAAAAGTAACCGTTAATCACTCATGGGCAGGATGGCTCTCTTGGGGGGTTGGCAATGTTAATTACCTTCTAGTGGTGTTTACTTACAACCTTTGTCATTTGATATACTAAATAAATGGAACCTTTGCTGGCTGATTGAGGTGACACTGCAGACTGAGGCAGCAGAGCCCCTTAGTTAGACTGACAGGCAAGATATCTGAGGCAAGATATCCATCATGCAAGCCTGGATCTGTGGGTCAGAATCCAGCAGCTTTAGTTTTTAGATCCCACAAATAAATGAGAACATGTGATTTTCGTCTTTATGTGCCTGGCTTATTTTGCTTAACATAAGTACCATCCATGTTATAACCAGGATTGCATTCTTTTGTTAAAGACAGTATCTTATAAATACCACATTTTCTTTATCCATTCATCTGTTGATGAACACTTCAGTTGCTTCCAAATCTTGGCTGTTGTGAACAGTACTGCAACAATCATGGGAGAGCAGATATCTCTTTAATATACTGATTTCCTTTCTTTGGGGTATGCACCTAGCAGTGGGATTGCTGGATCATGTGGTAGCTCAATTTTTCATTTTTTGAGCAACCTCCAAACTGTTCTCCATGGTGATTGTACTAATTTACATTCCCATCAACAATGTATGAGGGATTCCTTTTCTCCATATTGTTGCCAGCATTTGTTATTGCTTGTCTTTTGGATATAAACGGTTTTACCAGGGGTGAAATATTATCTACAATGAGATATTATCTCATTGTAGTTTTGATTTGCATTTTACTGCTTATCAGCGATGTCAAGAACCTTTCATATGCCTGTTTCCTATTTGTGTGTTTTCTTTTGAAAAATGTCTATTCAAATCTTTTGCCCATTTTTTAAAGTTTTTTCTTTTTTTTTTTCCTTTTCTTTTCTTTCTTTCTTTCTTTTTTTTTGAGACAGAATCTCACTCTGTTGCCAGGCTGGAGAATGGTGGCATGATCTCTGCTCACTGCAACCTCTGCCTCCTGGGTTTAAGTGATTCTTCTTCCTCAGCCTCTTGAGTAGCTGGGACTACAGGTGTGTGTCACCAAGCCCAGCAATTATTTTGTGTGTTCTTAGTAGAGACAGAGGTTCACATACTGGCCAGGATGATCTTGATCTCCTGACCTTGCGATTCACCTGCCTTGGTCTCCCAAAGTGCTGGGATTAAAAACATGAGTGACCACATGCAGGCTTTAAATTGAATTATTAGACTTTTTTCTATATGGTTGTTTGAGCTACTCATATTGTGGTTATTAATTCCTTGTCAGATGGGTAGTTTGCAAATATTTTTCCCATTCTGTGGGTTGTCTCTTCAGGTTGTTGATTATATCCTTTGAAGTGAAGGAGCTTTCTAATTTGATGTAAATCAGTTTGCCCATTTTGGCTTTGGTTGCCTGTGTTTATGATGTACTCTTCAAAAATTTTGACCAGACAAATGTCCTGAAAATTTTTCATGAGGCTTACTTGTAGTAGTTCATAATTTGAGGTCTCAGATTTAAGTTTCTAAATAAGTTTTGATTTTATTTTTATATATGGTAAGTGATAGTGATCTAGTTTCATTCTTCTTCATATGGAAATCTAGTTTTGTAAGCACAATTTATTGAAAAGACTATCTATTCTTCTGTATATGTTCTTGGCCCCTTTGTAAAAAAAATGAGTTCACTGTAGGTGTGTGGATTTGTTTCTGGGTTCTGTATTATGTTCCATTAGGCTATGTGCCTGCTTTTTATGCCAGCACCATGATGTTTTGTTACTATAGCTCTGCCTAGTAATTTGAAGTCAAATAATGTGATTCCTCTGGTATATATATTTTTTCTTTTTTCTTATGATATCTTTGGCTATTCTGGGTCTTTTGTGGTTCCATATTTGTTTTGCATTTTTTTTCTATTTCTGTGAAGGACATCACTGGTATTTTGATAAGGATTACACTGAATCTTTTTCTTGATGGTTTGCTCTAGCTAGGACTTCTAGTACTATGTTGAATAACAGTGGTTACAATGGGCCTTATTTTGTTCCTAATCATAGAGAATAGGTTTACAGTTTTTCCTCATTCAGTATATGAGCTGTGCATCTGTTTTATATGGTTTATATTAAGCTGAAGAATGTTACTTTGATATGTAGTTTTTTGAGGTTTTTTATCATGAAAGGATATTTTATCAAATGCTTTTTTAGCCTCACTTGAGATGATCATATGGTTTTAATCCTCTATCCTGTCAATATGATGTTTTTTGAGGCTTTTTATCATGAAACCATTTTAAATTCTATCAAATGATTTTTTAGCATCATTTGAAATAATCATATTGTTTTCATCCTCTATTCTGTTGATATGATGTATTATATTGATTAATTTGTGTATACTGAACCACCCTGGCATCCCAGGATTAAGTCCCATTTGATCATAATGGATGATCCTTCTAATATATTGTTTGATATAGTATGGCTGTGTCCCCATCCAAATCTCATATTGAACTGTAGCTCCCATAATCCCCATGTGTCATAGGAGGAACCCAGTGGCAGGTAATTGAATCATGGGGGTGGTTCTCATGATAGTGAAATCTCAGGAGATCTGTTGGTTTTATAAGAGGCTTTCTCAACATCACTCTGCAGTTCTCCTTGCCACCACCATGTGAAGAAGGTCATATTTGCTTTCCCTTCTGCCATGATTTTAAGTTTCCTGAGGCCTCACCAGCCATGCTAAACCGTGAGTCAATTAAATTTTTTTTTATAAATTATCCAGTCTCAGATATGTCATTATTAGCAACATAAGCATGAACTAATACAGTAAATTTGCACCAGGTAGTGGGGTGCTGCTGTAAAGATGCCTGAAAATGTGGAAGCAACTTTGGAACTGGGTAACAGACAGAGCCCTCATGGAGAACCACTGCTAGGGCAGTGCAGAGGGAAATTTAGGGTTGAAGCTCTGACACAGTCTTTACTGGGGCACTACCTATAAAGCTGTGAGAAGAGGGCCACAGTCCTCCAGACTCCAGAATTGTAGATTTACAGATAGCTTGCATCATGCAGCTGAAAAAGCCACCGATACTCAATACCAACCATGAAAGCAGCCAGGAGAAGGGCTATACCCTGAAAAGCCATAGAGTCAGAGCTTCCCACAGTCATGGGAGCCCACCTCTTGTATCAGCATAACCTGGATGTGAGACATGGAATTAAAGAAGACGGTTTTGGAACTTTAAGTTTTAATGACGGTCCTACTGGATTTTGAACTTGCATGGGGCCTGTAGCCCTTTTGTTTTGGCCAATTTCTTCCACTTGAAATGGCTGTATTTACCCAACTCCTGTGCCCCTCATTGTATTTAGGAAGTAACTAATTTGCTTTTGATTTTATAGGCCCATAGGCACAAGGGACTTGCCTTGTCTTAAATGAAATGTTGGACTTGAGCTTTTTAGTTAATGCTGGAATAAATTAGGACATTGGGAGACTGTTGGGAAGGCATGACTGTGTTTTGAAAGGACATGAGATTTGGGAGAGGCCAGGGGCAGAATAATATGATTTGGCTCTGTCTTCACCTAAATCTCATCTTGAACTGTAGTTCCCATAGTCTCCATATGTTGTAGGGGGGACCCAGTGGGAGTAATTGAAACTTGGGGGCAGTTACCTCCATGTTATTCCCATGATAGTGAGTTTTTGTAAGATCTGATGATTTTATAAGGGGCTTTCCCCCACTTCATTCTACACTCCTCCTTGCTACCATCATATGAATAAAAACATGTCTCTGTTCAAATATTTTGCCCTGGTTTAATGATTTATGTGTTGACTAGTGAATTACTTAGACTTGTTTTTACTTTCTCAGTGTCTTTCCAAGAGCAGAATATCTTAATATTAATAAGGTTATGTTTTCTATTTTTAAAAATTTCATGGATCATAATTTTGGTATCTAAAAAATTATTAAGCTCAAGGTCATAAAGATATTCTGCTATGTATTATTCTAGAAAGTTTATGTTTTAGATTTTATATTTAAATCTATAATCCATTTGAGGTAAATTTTGTATATTGTAAGATGTATGCTTTCAAGGTTATTAGTTTATTGTATGTGATTTCCAATTCTTCCAGCACCATTTACTTGCTATTTTTTCTTCAAAACCAGTGCAAAATATTTGAACAGAGACTTCATGAAAGAAGATGCGTAAATTGCTAATAAGCACATAAGAGATATCCAACACCATTAGTTATTTAAAAGCAGAGTGAGATATCACTAAACACATAGTAAAAGAGGTAAAAATAAAAAGACCTCCACACAAGACTGTCCCACGGTTGGTGGAAATGTAAGACCATAATTGTTACAGTTTGTCTGTTTTCTAAAACTTTAAATATAGGTCCCAGTAATTCTAGTCCAAAGTATTTATGCAAAGGAGTGAAAATACATGTCTATACAAAGAGTTTTTCATGCATATTCATAGAATCCTTATTTGCAATAGCCCCATGCTACTAACACAGCCAAAATATCCATAAGTAGGTGAATGGACAGGCAAATTATGACACATCTGTACTAGAGAGTGCTATTCAATATTAAAATGTAATGGAATATTATTGGATACACTTAAAAGCATAGATGAATCATATAAATAATTATGGTGAGTGAAAGTAGCCAGAAGAGAAAGAGTGTGTACTTTATGATTCCATGTATATAAAATTTTGGAATATTCAAACCAATCAATAGTGAGAGAGACCAGGCCAATGGTTGTCTGGCAATGGCTATATTTTGGGGAAAGGAGGGAGAATGGGATTACAAAAGAGCACTTTAGAATTGAAAGATATGCTCCTTATCTTGACTGTAGTGATGGTTTCAAGGCATATGTAAATATCAAAACTTAGCAAAGTGTAAATTAACCAATAGCAATGATTTGTGCATCAAGTATACCTCAAATTTTACTTTAACTTTATTTAATATAATCCATAAGTGGTATGCTGTTTATAGGACTTGTACAGTGTAGTTTTTTTAAAATATAGTATTTATATTTAATTATTATAGAATATAGAAATTAATATGTACAAATAAAGCATGAGCCATTAATTATCTCTGTTGAACAGCATAATGAAACAGTAGGAAAAATTAGGCAACTTGATTGGAACCATTTATAACAATTAAGAAATAGCATGCCATTTGCAGAAAAATGTGTATCAAGTACTAACACATATCTCTATGTGATGCTAAACAAATGAAGGGTTTAGTGAATGCATGTGGTTTGAAGTCACCAACTAAGATCACCAGTAGATTATCAGAAACCAATATTTCATATAACTATGTGACATTCTGAGTATGTATTAAATAAGCCTAGAAAAGTGCCTTGCACCTGGTATATGCTTTGGGAATATTTGTAAAATAAATATGTATTGAAACCTTTAAAAATCATTTCAAAATGTATTATTAGTTCTTAAAATGTGATACTTTAACCCCAATTAGAATTAACATTTTGCATTTAGCAGATTATTTCTTCCTTGCCTAATCATATGATTTATTATTCTCCCATCCAGAACCATCTCTTTAATTTTCCCTTGAGTCTGAATAGAGTTTGGTGATGATATCTTGACTACCTCCCTGGGTACCCTATTTGATTGCCTCATTGACCTCATGACTAAGAATTTCTTCAACTTATCTAGGTTAAGCATTTTCTCTTCATGTTTCGGGCCATTACTTCTTGTCTTACCATATTTAATAATCTTGAGTAATTCATCCCCTCAGGAATTTAAGCTACCATAAATATAAAAAGAAAATGGCATATCTTAATGTCTGACAGTTTGTGAAAATTGAGACAACTATATTCTAGAGATAGCAGTAAGTACTCTAGGGCATGCAGACAGAGCTACGGGGAGGAAATATTCCTGGTTTGCTAAGTGAGGCAAGATCACTGAACTTTTATGTGCATGGCTTCTTGAAGCTATTGTTCATTTACCAAACAGATAATGTTTTAATTGTGATCTTGGCTCTTATTTCATCTATTTTCCTCTTTGAACTGTATCCATATGTATTGCTGCTTTTCTTTAAATAATGCTAAAGAAACAAGGAAAAGAGAGTGAGGAGTGTCAGAAAGAATTTCTTGTCAAAATATTATTATTTTTGTGTGTCCACTCCTCTATTGCTCCCATCTTCTATTATTTTTAAAGAATTGTTTTGTATTGCCTTATGTTGTTTTGTTTGTGGATCTTAGCAAATTCAAGAGGCCATACTATTTCAAGCAAAAGACCCACTGAAAAATATTTTAGCTTGGGAAATTGTGTGATTCTCTCCAGAGTTTCTGTGAATGTCAGGCAATTCTGAGAAGGTTCCAAACATGAAAGTTTAAGAACATATTATGTTAACTGAAATCAATATATTTGTTAGTATAAAATACTTGTCCCTGGAAATTTGAACTTTAAACTGTTGTAACATTCTTGTTCATCAAGTTTCATTCATTTCTAGGCCTCTGCCATATGGTACAAATCAATGCAGATCTATAGTGTTAGAAACTCTGTCCAATTTCAATCAGTTCCCTAACTTATAAGACCCACTTTCCAATCATTCAACCCAGGTCTGAAATCTCTATAAATATTATTATCTAAAATGTCAAATAAGCATAAGAAAAGATGCATTATATGTTATTAAGCAATTACAGACTAAACAGCAATGAAATACCACTGTGCACCCCTTAAAATGGCAAAAATTTTTAAAAAATATTAAAACTGTAAATATTGAATGTTGATGAGGATGAGAAACCACAGAGAATTCTTTCAAGGCTGTTGAGAATACCAAATGGCTAAGCCACATTGGAAGACAGTTTAGTAGTTTTTATTTTTATTTTTATTTTTTTTTAACAAAGCTAAGGATAGTCTTACTATAAGAGCCAAGCCTTTGCTCCTAGCTATTTATCCAAATGAGTTGAAGATTTATTGCCACACACACACAAAAAACTGACATGAATGTTTAAGGCATCTTTATTTACAATATTGCTCCAAACTGAATCAATAAAGATTCTCTTCAAAGGTTAGTGGAGAAACAAACAGTAATACATCCATGCAATGAAATATTATTCAGCAATAAAAAGTGAGCTTGAAGCCATTAAAAGATGGAAGAACCATAATGAAAATGTTTAAGTGAAAGAAGGCAGTCTGAAAAGGCTACATACAGTATGATTCTAACTATATAAAAATCGGAAAATGTAATACTGTTGTATAGAAAAAGTAAAAAAAAAAAAAAAAAAAAAAAAAATGCTTGCTCAAGCAGCAGATGTTGGCCTTAATAGGGAAAAAACAGGGATTTTTAGGGCAGGAAGAAAAACTATTTTGTTTGATACTGTAACGGTTAATACACGACATCTGTCAAAAGCCATAGAACTTTATAACACAAAGGGTGAAACTTAATGAAAATACAAAATTTAGTTAATAATAATCAGTCCATATTTGTTCATTAATTATAACAAAGGTACCACACTAATACCAGATTCATAATAGGGGAAACTGTGTAGGGGAGTGGTTCATATCAGAACTATCTGTACTATCTGCTCATTTTTTTCTACAAACCTAAAATTATTCTAAAAGTAAAGTTGATTAATTTAAAAAATCCAAGTGGTACCATAGAATTATAAAATTGAAGTAACTCAATTTTCGTTCTTTGTCTTTACGATTATTTTTAATTTTAATGTCCTACTTGGAAGAAAACACACAGATCTAGGTCTGGGAATAGGAGTGGAGGAGGAGTACTTAACTGAATTCTCTAATATCTTTCATATAGAATACAATGTTTATTAAGAGATAAGTACTAATGCTGTACTACTTTGAAATATATATGCATACCAAATATGTATTAAACACATGTAATATTAATTATCAACACCTCTAATATAAATTATATAGAAATAAAATACAATATTAAATATATAATATATATGTATACAAGTATAAAAGTACATATATATGCATACATCAACTCAGCAGTAAGTACAGCAATTGTTTTAATTAGAACTTAGATCACAAATGTTTTTGTTTTTTGGAAATGAGCATTTAATCACTAAAATTATTTGAAATTAGTGGTGGTAATTTAAAAAGAGCAACTTTTAGTAGGGTTTTATTGGTTTTAAATGATCTCAGGGAAGGCACTGTCTCTTCACTTTGGTATATAACTGTTTTGGTTGAATTTCTATAATAGTCTCAAATTGTTCTGAGACTGAAAAAATAGTAATAATAACAAATGAAGGAATTAGTCAATTTGAACATTTTAGAAAAATATATTAAGGCAGTCACTGGAACTTCAAGATGTTCCTCTCTGGTCTAGCATTCCAGTTTTTTTAACTGATTGGCTAGTATCTAGGACTAACTGATAGATTTAGCAGAGTAAAATTCCTCACTAGAGGCAGCTCTCAGTGAATACATGACTGTGTAAATAGAGTACTTGGTTAAGTTGTAGAGCACCTGGGAACAGCCTGGGCTCTGGTTATGTAAATATAACAGATGGCTAAGAAAATGCTGTGCTGTACTAAGACTACGTTTATTGTAGTTATCTATGTTTATATAGAAGATTTAAGAGGCAGATGATCCAACTTTTCAAAGTCAAACCAGGTATTGACAATATTGTTCTGTCATGAAAATTATTTGAGAATGGGTTGGAAGTTTTTCAAGTTGACATCCTCTAGAGAACACTACACTGTTTAACTGTTTACGATTGTTTTCTTATATTTTTAAAAGCAATATTCCTTGAAGAAACTTGTGAAATAATAGCCCAGATCCTAGCATTTGATGAGGGTTATGCCACTTTGTATATGACAGAATTAGTAAGTAATTCTTATTGCAAGAACAGCTTATGAATGAATATTTTTTGAAATTCATGTACTATGTATGCTATTATTTAATCTTAATCTTCATCTCAGTGTTTAAATTAAGTACAGGAATTTCTCACTTAAGCAGAAAAAACTAAGCTAAGGATATAAAAGAAATAAATAATACAAACAGAAAAAACCTTGAGGCAATACTGTAAAACAAAGATACATTGGTTTTTAATTACTAGCACTCTTATACACCAATAGCAGTCAAGGTGAGAGTCAAATCAGGAATACAATCCCATTCACAATTGCCAGACAAAAAAATAAAATACCTAGGAATACAGCTAAACAGGGAGGTTAATGATGTCTACAAATAGAACTACAAAACACTGCTCAAAGAAATCAGAGAGGACACAAACAAATGGAAAAACATTTAATGCTCATCGATAGGAAAACTCAACATCAAGAAAATGGCCATACTGCCCAGAGCAATTTATTGATTTAATGCTATTCTTATTAAACTATCAATGAGATTCTTCACAGAACTAGAAAAAAAGAACTATTTTAAAATTCATATGAAACCCAAAAAGAGCCTGAATAGCCAAGGCAATCCTACGCAAAAAGAACAAAGCTTTAGGCATCACACTATGTGGCTTCTAACTATACTACAGGGCTACATTAGCCAAAAGAGCATGGTGCTGGTGCAAAAACAGGCACACAGACCAATGGAACAGAAAAGATAACCCAGAAATAAGGCCACATACCTACAACTATCAGATCTTTGACAAAGCTGACAAAAACAAGCAATGGGAATGAGACACCTTATTCAATCAATGTTGCTGGCATAACTGGCTAGCCACATTCAGAAGATTGAAACTGGACCCTTTCCTCCCACCATATATAAAAATTAACTCAAGATGGATTAAACACTTAAATGTAAAACCCAAAACTATAAAAACCCTAGAAGATAACCTATGCAATACCATTCTGGACACAGGCACAGGCAAAAGTTTCGTAACAAAGATAGCAAAAGCAATTGCAACAAAAGTGAAAAGAGACAAATGGGATCAAATTAAACTAAAGATCGTCTGCAGAGCAAAGGAAATTATCAACAAATAGACAACTAACAGAACAAAAGAAAAATTTTGCAAACTATGCATCTGACAAAGTCTAATATTTAGAATCTGTAAGGAACATACACAAATTTTATTTTATTTTAGATGGAGTCTCGCTCTGCTGCCCAAGCTGGAGTTCAGTGGCATTATCTCAGTTCACTGCAACCTCTGCTTCCCAGGTTCAAGTGATTCTCATGCCTCAGTCTCCCCAGTAGCTAAGCTTATAAGCATGTGACACCACACCTGGCTAATTTTTATATTTTTAGTAGAGACAGCGTTTCACATTGTTGGCCAGGCTGGCCTCAAACTCCTGACCTCAAGTGATCCACCCACCTTAGCCTCCCAAAGTGCTGGAATTATAGGCATGAGCCACTACACCCAGAGGAACTTAAACAAATTTACAAGCAAAAGAAAAAACATTAAAAAGTGGGTAAAGGACATGAACAGATACTTTTCAAAAGAAGACATACATGCAGTCAACAATCATGTATAAAAAAGCTCAACATCACTGGTCATTAGAGAAATGTAAATCAAAACAGAATACCACATATTCTCCCTTATAAG
Source organism: Sapajus apella (assembly GCF_009761245.1). NCBI lineage: Eukaryota > Metazoa > Chordata > Mammalia > Primates > Cebidae > Sapajus > Sapajus apella. The sequence continues at coordinate 6,163,657 of NW_022436985.1, read as the reverse complement.
TGGGAGTTGAAAGGTGAGAACACAGGAGGGAAGCAGTGCATAGTCCTATCACAGGATTGAGTGTAAGAGAAAGGAGAGGATCAGGAAAAATAACCAGTGGGTGTTAGGCTTAATGCCTGGGTGATAAAATTGTCTGTACAACAAACCCCATGACACAAGTTTACCTATAGAGCAAATCTGCATATGTAGCCCTGAACTTAAAATAAGAGTTAAAGAAAATATATATTGGAGGGATAGTGGTAAAGACTAGAGCTTAGTGCCCAGTTGAATGTCGTCACAGTGTCTAAATATCATCCAATAGACAGAATAAAAGTCTTAAAAATTCAGAATTGTTTTAATGCAGCTTATAGTTGCCAATATCTACTTGTGTAGGTAATGTTTAATTAGAAGCAGTATTAGCCTGGGAAAAGGAACTATATGTCTTAATATTCATTCTAAGGTACAACTGAGTACTTACTATGGGCAGAAAATGGTCTCTAGTCACTTGAATCACATAGTCTAATGCAGTATTCTGCAAAATTACCGGATGACAAAGTATACCAAGTGTCCTTGTTAAAAATAGAGATTGTTAAATTGTCTCCTGAAGAGTGTAATTCAGATAGCCGGAAAAGGCACAGGAAACCACATTTTTAATAAGCATCTCGTGACAGTTTTCAGGCATGTGTGAAAATCTTGGTCTACTAGACTTCTAAGTAATGTATAGTGAGAACCCAAAAAATAATTATGTTTAAAAATTATTGGAAAGAAAGCAAGTTAAAAGGACACCATTGTTTCTTGTAAAGATTTCCTGTCATTTTGATGTCTATAAATATATTGTTCATTTTAAATAATCAATTTATTTTAAGATTTTGAAAGCTGTAGCATTCTCCTAATCTACAAATAAATTCCCACTGAAACTATTGCCATCTGTTGCTGACATTTAGTAACATAGCCAAAGGCCCAGAATATTACCTAAGACTATGCATAAAAGGGTATAGGATCTAGGGTCTCCTCATAAAAAGTTTCTACTACTACCAAGTCATACCATTTATCTTCCTGGATACATATGCAGGGGAGAATGGGACCATTCTGCTTTATAATGATCATGGTGGTAGTAAAATTGAGGTGACAGACATCCAAAATATAATAATTTTTATTAAGAAATTGATTAAGTAATTATTATTATACCACACAGGAAACTTGAGTTTGCTGATGTTTTTCTCTTTTTACAAAAGAAAGGTTTGGGGGAACCCTATTGCTGACTTTAACTGTTGTCTAGTTGCCAGATAGTTCTAGAAGAGACATTCAATGTCTTATATGGAGGAAATGACCCAAGGAAATACATCACTTATAATTTTATACTACATTGTCAGCAACTAATATAACTGTCTAAAAATAATTATTTTAATAGATGAGAGGTGTTGCCTCATTCTAGATTCTGAAATTAGGACTCTGATCATCTACTGTGAGGTTTATCATTAGTTTCTCCAGTAAAAGTATTCTAAGCCAGGTCTTTATTTAATATACTATTTCAAAATATCTTCTAACACTTTTATTTAATAGAAAATCAACAAATGTATTATTTTTAGGTAACATAATAGATCAGTAAATTTTTAAGCTTTATGTATTTTTCGGTAATGAAGCCTCCAAATTTCTAACTGATACAGTTATAAAGGAGAGTAAAATATAATTTAAGACAAGTCAGTGTCAAATTTTACTTTATTATGCAGAGCAACAGAGTACACAGAAAACAAGTTTCCTACTCATTACAAAGAAGATACACAGGTAAAATTTGCCAACCAGAAATCCAACAATCTAAATTAAAAAAAAAATTTTTTAACTCAAAATTTTGTTCTTAAAAAGAGTTACAACTAAATTCATAAAGTATAATTACCTTAGGTTTCAATAGAGTGGTGTTTAGACTCAGTAAATGTTTTAAAAGATGAGTAATCTATTTTTATAAGACTTTCTTAGCCACTGGCTTGGTTAGCAACAGTATTTTCAGGCCTTAAAATAGTGAATCACAGAGAGAATACGTTTGGGAGAAAAGTAAATTATTATGTAATACCATAGATATAATTGAGATAATTGGGGAGAAGTTGAAGACAAAGATAAAAACTGAGGTTAAAAGACGAAAAAGACTAATATACAGGATCAGTGATCAGGAAACATTTTTAAACACCCAAATCACATGTACTGGCTCTTTTTCTCCCTTCTTCTTTCAAAAGTGCATGAAAAATAATGACTTCAGTTTCCAACTGATCTTTCTATAGTTTGGAAAGTATGTTGCCTTGATTACAATGTGAAATTACAATGAAGAATATTTTGCTTTCTGAAAACCTATTGTGGATTTCTGGAGGGGGCATCATTTTTCCCCTACTTTTCTGTGTTGTTAAATAGGTTTTTACTGCAGGGATCATTGCAAAAAGCCTGGAAACATCAGATACCCTAACATGCTAAAATAATTGTGTTGATCACACAAGAATCTGGAAAAATATATTTTTCTTGGATTACAGTTATTTTTTATAGTGTAGCCTTAAATCCATTTGAGCTGGCTAAATATACTGGAAAAAGAATAACTCTTTGATGTTGTGGTTAAAATTTTTGGAAGAAAATACCTAAACAGAACCCATAAAAGTTCAGAAAAATTGAAATTTCAAACTGGCTATTTATTCACTTTGAATTAATTGTGCTATGTACATTGTGGAAGCAGCAGTTTTTGAAGTAAATATTGGTATCTTTTCCAACCAGCTAAAGGAAAGCTGACAATCTATACAGTTCTGATCCCTAGTCCCATCTTTAAGTGTCATCAAAAATGTTGTTACAAAATATCTGAATGCTATTTTCTAGACTATTTTTATTTTGTACTTTAATTTTGCAGAATTAGATTACATAGTCCTTCATGAAATATACAAGGTCATTGAAGCCATATGTAGCAATCACTGCTGGCACCCCACTTACATCCCTCAACACTGACCTTTGTAGTTCTTATAAATAGCTTGCCTCTGAAGGCATCAGTTACTCTCTGCATGATGGTATTCTCAAGGTACAGGAGCATGTAACTGAGACAGTTGTTACTGGACCTAAGGTTTCAGGAAGTAGATGGGATGGAATTCTAGAATTGTATGAATCATTAGCCATATTCAACAAGGACACTTTTACTGAGGATTACTGGGGTTATAACAATCCTTGAGAGCTGCAGCTTCTTAATTACTAAGACTTACTAAGACTTTCATTTGTGTGGTGGAAGAGAATGCGCTGGATTACTCAAGGAGCTCTAGCTATTGGAAAAAACATGGAGGCAATTAGAAGAATTGAATATAAACTGGCTATTGTTAACTGCTATAGTAGAAGAAAAATTTAGGCTCAGATGAGGCAAATATCAATTCAGGGGACAGCATAAAAGTCAGAAGTCCTCTATGAAAGGACTGAAAAATAATTTGTAATAGAATTCTTTTTAAATTCTTTAAAAAGAATTTGAATTAAACAGAAGGGTAGACTCTACTAAAACTCAGGCACAATATTTGATTGTAATAGTGTCTGAGTTACAAAAGAAACTACAATCACAGCTCCAGATTTACAAGCCCAGGTCCTCTGGGAAATAATACTATCCTGAGACCGGGATGAATACTAGAGTGCAAACACTTGACACTCTTGAGCGTTCAGGTCCCTCTATAAGGAATCTGGTTTAGGAAAAGAGGTCCTCTTACTTTTGCAAGAAAACAGCCCATGCTTGATCTCCTCAATGTCTGCCAGCTCCTCCACTTCATGCTAAGATGAATAGCTAAGGTCAGTTATCAACATGGTCCTTCTAAGAGAAGAAATAATTCATTCACAAAAAGATCTGCAGAATCTGACTAAAAGGCACTCACAGGATTGAGCATATGGCAATGGTTATTGAGGGAATTGGGACAAAAATGCGGAATACATTACAACATAGGGAAAAGCTTAGTAATATAGAGGTAATGTTTTGTGACGGAGTATACATTTACAGCAAGAATTCCTGGAGCTGTCCTAATACCCTGGAAGAATGATCTACAAAAACTGGAAACAGTGATTTACAGGAAATTGAGACACTGTAACTGTCTAGGTAGCATATTGAGAAACAGGTCAAATAATTTCTAGGATTGGGAATGCTCAAGTAGATCAGTTAATTGAGACCAAAGAAAGTATCAGCTGGCTATGAACTTTGGAAAGTCTAAGAGATACTCCCGTCCACTAAATTAATAAGAAATATTCTAGTGTGGGGTTCTAACATCACTAAGACATTGAGGATTGACTGCCTTTTAGAGAGCAATGCGATGTTAAGAGGTATTGCTATCATATTGGGTTCTTTACTGTCAATCATGGATGACAGGATTCTGAAATAACAGAATCCAGGTGGTAACATTTAACCATCACATGTAAGGTTCATGTAATAACTGTATGGGCAGCAATGAGGTACTAGCAAGAAGGTAGTCTTGATCCTTAAGGGTTTGAGGCAATGGCTAATATACCATGTTGTTTATTAGGGATAACATATATGAACTATCAATGAAAGTGTTGTATTACTTGACTTATATAGCTAAAAGTAATCAAAACCAGTTGAGCAGATGACTGGTGGCAGTCAGAAAGTCACTTTCGCTAAGAGAGTTTTCAGTCCTGAGCATTGTCTCAGATCCAGAGACCTACAATAGAAGAGGAGGTAAAAGCTATAGTGCGTATATACAACAGCTAATCCTTAAACTACCAGATTAGGAAAAGGAGAATACTCAGATTATTTAAAAGCCATTGGATATGTACGGGTTGTGTACTGACACTGAAACCAGGGGACACAAGATACCATCATGACCTCAGGCGAGAGGTGAGGTGAAAATGGAGTTCTGGCAAAAGTCTATCCACCCTAGATCCAATGGGTCCATAGAGACACTCTGCAGCCATTTCTCAGTGTCTTAAGTGAATAATTATGATGAACATAGTTAATAGCTGGCATTATCACAACAATTCCCTAACTTGTGCATCTGTAGACATTGTGATACGAAAGAACAAGCAGAGGTGCCTGAGATTACCTGCCCATGCAGTCCCCAGCCAAGATTGTAAATAACACGCAATATAGTATCCTGAGTATAATGACAGAAATTAATACCACTTTCAAAGACCCAAATAATACAAAGTTAATTATCTTCATTATATTCCCATTTAATTAACCAGACTAAGCAAAAATCGAATGCTTATGTAAATCTATGGTGGAATTCTATAATTTAAACAAGTGGTAACTCTAATTGCTTCTATAAAGCTGGACATGGTTTCTTTATTTGAATAATCAATAATGCAGCACCTAGTTATTGATATGAATCTACTTGGTCCGTGCTTTTGATTTTCAATTGATATTAGAAAGCAAATTAAAAGCTGTTTGAATCTTTCTAAGAAGAATAAGAGTATACAGTAATAGCTGTATTAATAAATATATTAGTCTATGAAGTAACAGTGGTCTCCTTTACTATCTTTACTAGTGTAACATTTGGGAAAGTTGTGTTTTCAATCTGTAAAACTTTAGGCTTGTAATGATTCAAATTCCTGTTTCCAGTGATGGGAGCAGTACTTCTTCCAGGTAACATGAAAAGGGTTCTAAACCTAAAACTGTAACTCAGGCCTGGTCAGTTTGAGCTCTTCATAAGGTAGATTGGCAAGAAAAGAAAAGATTTACTATGCTGGCATGATTAATTGAACCGGACTATCATGAGAGGACAGAGTGGTTGCTATATAATGGAAACAGGAAATAGTCTGATGTAAACTCAAGAAATTAATTGGGGCTCCTCTTTATACTTCCATCATTGATAATGGGAATACAAATGGGTAATTATAGTAATCAACCAGAGAAGAGCACAGTATCCAGAAGGCTCAGACACCTTGACGATACGCTAGGTTATTTCATTAGGTAGTGAATGTAAACTAGCACAAATCGTGACCAAAGATGAATGGTGTCCAGAAAGCATGATAGAGAACAGAGAGTATAACTATAGATTATCACCTCAGAAACAAGTGTAATAGTAATGAATCCAACTTGTTCTCTTCACTAAACTCCAGAATACATGATAAAGAACAGAGTTGATGTCTATCAATTATAACCTTAGAAACAAGTTAACAGTGATGAATACAGCTTGTCCAAATTCAAAATTTAGAAATTTTGACTGATCACAACTTGAAGAATCAGGGAGAAAAGAAGGAATTTAATGTGTAGCACATGTATATTTTAGAGATGCAAGAAGTGAACCATAGTAGATGTTACTGGTATGTGACTCATATACCCCCAATGTTCAATACTCACTGTTTCTTGGAAGCTGATGGCTTCTCACATCAAGGCCTTATAACTCTTTACCTGAGGGATTTCTCCAGGCACTTAAGAAAGATTTGCTGCATGTTGTGCAGCTCGAATTTTAGAGTAAATGATATCAAATACAATCCTGTGCCAGTGTTGGCTATATACACATTTGAACAATTTGGAACAACTCTGGGATGTGTGTATAGCCCACATTTGGACAGTTTGGAACAACTCTGGGATTTGTCTACTCTATGAAGTAGACAGTGGGAATAATACACAGTTTCTCATAGAGGTAATTATTCATGAATACACCAATTTCAGCTAATTTTCCTTCCCTATCCTACTGTCCCAATGCACCATGCTGGTGCTTCTTGGGATTACCTTCTAAATAGCAATGTCTTTTCAAATCTTTTTTTTTCCTTTTGAGACAGAGTCTTGCTCTGTTGCCCAGGCTGGAGTGCAGTGGCACAATCTTGACTCCACCTCCCAGGTTCAAGCAATTCTGCCTCAGCCACCTGAGTAGCTGGAACTATACAGTCAAATCTTAGACTCAAGGTCTATTTTTGGGAGAACTCAAGGATGCATTTGTATTTTATTTTTTTTAATTTTATATTTTTTATTACATTTTAGGTTTTGAGGTACATGTGAAGAACATGCCAGATTGTTGCATAGGTACACAGATGGCAGTGTGATTTGCTGCCTTCCTCCCCATCACCTATATCTGACATTTCTCCCCATGCTATCTCTCCCCAACTCCCCACAGCCTGCTGTTTCTTCCTTTTTTTCCCCCGACAGACCCCAGTGTGTGATGCTCCCTCCCTGTGTCCATGTGTTCTCATTGTTCAACACCCACCTATGAGTGAGAACATGCGGTGTTTGATTTTTCTGTTCTTGTGTCAGTTTGCTGAGAATGATGGTTTCCACGTTCATCCATGTCCCTGCAAAGGACACGAACTCATCGTTTTTGATGGCTGCATAACATTCCATGGTGTATATATGTGCCACATTTTCCCTGTCCAGTCTATCATCGATGGGCATTTGGGTTGGTTCCAGGCCTTTGCTATTATAAACAGTGCTGCAATGAACATTCATGTGCATGTGTCCTTATTGTAGAATGATTTATAATCCTTTGGATATATACCCAGTAAAGGGATTGCTGGGTCAAATGGAATTTCTATTTCTAGGTCTTTGAGGAATTGCCACACTCTCTTCACATCCGTAAGCACACCACCCAGAAACTCTAGCCTGGTAAGATCTTAGAATAACCTCTGAAAGGTACAGCTGATGTGCTACATTGGAAATTACACCAAGCTTGGAAAAAAATCACAGTGATAATAATTTAAAATAACTTCTGCTAATCTCAACTTTTACTTCTCCATGTCAGAAATAATCCAAATTTGGAGTTATAGTTTATTTAATTTAAAAAATGTTTCCTTATATTTAATGCCTATCTTTATATTCAAATTATTTTAAAAGGTACCACACATATGGGATCTTCCCGGTGTGAATATTGTTGTTTCGAGTATTTTTGTTTGTGTTTCCTAGTATACAAGTGAAATAATTTTATTGAGCATATGCCTGGGAATCAATGTCAGTTAAGAGGGAATTTGATTGTTGAATCTTATAAGCAACTATTTCTCCAAAGTAATGATATCAATTTATATTTCCAAATAGCAATTTATAAGAGGTTTTGCTTATCCATATTTTTTGAGAAAACTTAATGTTGTTGGACTCCTTAATTGTGGCCAATGATGTTAGAGATAGTATCTTAACCATGGTATTAATTTGTATCTTCTTGATTTTTAATAAGTAAGAGTATCTGTTAATGTGTTAATGTGCCATAGTGTCTCTTCTATAAAGGTGGAAGACAATATATATTATTTACCAATTTTCCCATTGCATTATTTCTTTGCAGATTTGCACGAGTTATTTATATATTACTAATACCAATCATTTGTAGATTGTTTCAAATATATTTTCCCAGTTTGTAGATTCATTTTCATTTACTATAATTTATAATTTGAAGAAGAGCTATTGTTATTTATTAATTTTAATATTAAATTTAATTTTAATAAAATCAAGTAGAAAATGTTTGATTTAAAAAAAAATTCCTACAATGCCCCAATAAACAGAGAAGTGTTGTGCACTAGACATTTTACTAATTTGTTTCACATTTAAATAAAGATATTTTAGTCCTTTGTCTATTTATATTTAAATATTATGTGTAATATAATGTGGGATTTCAATTTTATTTTCTTCCATTTCTACAAATATTTTCACCTTTAATAATACTACTAATAAAATGCTGATAAATAAGAAAAAAGAAATTAGTGAAATAAATGAATGGCTCATGCCATGTTGTACCAATTATATATAGCAGTGATTATATACTCAATCACAGGCAGAGATCCTATAGTCCTGTGCTACCCACAGTAGCTGCTGCTTCTGCTGCATTTTTATCTGGAAAGGGAGCAATGCATCACGTCACTGACGCCAAGATCATAGTAAGAGATTTTAAATGTCTACATTATCTCAAAGATCTATGTCTAATTCTAACAGAGAAACCATCAATATAAGTTTAAGAAGCTCTGAACTGGAATGTACTCTGTTAGTGGCCATTCTGATGCTATGATTACAGGCAAGGAAGACAGGCCCATATTCTAGAATAAGAATATCTGATTGTGTAACTAGGTTCTGTCATTTATTTGACATTCCTAGGCCTCCGTTTTCTCATCTGTAATGATGAGGATATTAATGGTATAATGTTCTATACAGGATTAAACAAAGGGATCAACACATACTGATATATAGTTATGCTAGTTATTTGAGGTTCTATTGATGTCATATATATACACACTCTATATCCTTCTAAGCACCTTGTACCTTGTCTTCTGGAACAAAGATAGAGGCTATGGTGTAAAAAGAGAGTATTGGCAATGATGGGCAGAGAACCATGAGACCAAATAATGTTACTTACCAGTCATCTCTTTATAAATCATCCTTATGTTTGTTTTCTTTAAACTATGAACTAGTGGCTAACTCATTGGCCAATTGTAAAGATTATGAGTTAACAAATCTAAAATGATTCTCTGAAGTCATTAAACAATGTATGTCTTCAATAGATACTGTTTTCCTTTCTTCTGTTAACCCTATCCTATGTCTTTTCTACATAAAATTTCTCCATTTATAAGGGATTTCCTGTATTTATATTATTTATAAATTCATACATTCATAGGCAACACCGTTTTTATATGTGTGGGTGTTCATGAAATAAATACATAAATCTTGGGAGTATTCCTCCAACTTAAACATTTCCAAATAATACAAGTTTGGAAATAAAATGTATGTGGCTATTCTGGGCACACTGACTATGGGTAACCCTGCTCTTCAAGGAGAAGAAAGAAAAGAAAAGAAAAGAAAGAAAGACAGAAAGAAAGACAACAAAGATAGAAAGACAAGAAAGATAGAAAAAAAGAGAGAAAGAAAGAAAGGAAACAAAGAGAAAGAAGGAAAGAAAAGAAATGAAGAAAAGAAAGAATGGAAAGAATGGAAGAGAGAAAAGAAAAGTAAGAAAGAAAGATGAAAGAAAGGAAAGAAGAACAAAAGGAGGGAAGGAGGGAGGGAGGAAGGGAAGAATGAAAGCAAGGAGGGAGGAAGGGAAGGAGGGAGGTAGAAGGAAGGAAGGGAAAGGAAGGGAGGAAGGAAAGAAGGAAGACAGGAAGGAAGGAAGGAAGAAAAATGGTGTGTGCATGTTTTCTATAATTTTTAAATTTCTGTAGGATTGTAGTACACTGTAATATCACACTGCCTCAAAAGTTTAATTGTTTAATATAATTAATGTTTCCTAACAACTAAAATAATATATTTATTGTAGTGCTTACTTTTTTATAAACAGTGTCTTCTTCTTAGGAAAAACATCCCTCAATAGCAAATGTTATCTTCTTGTATTAATCACAAAATATTACATATTTACATAAGGGTTCATGTTTTATAAACATTATACTGACTTTTTATATCTTGTCTGTTATTTCCAATCTTATCAGTGGTTTCTATTAATTGCTTTACAAACAATTTTATTTCAATTCATGTGATGTAATATAAAATACTGTATCATTTATTGTGAAAAACTGATCTTTACGAGAAAACAGTAAGTGTCAATAAAAGTTTATTTGAGCATTATGGTTGTTAAAACATTAATAACCCTAAAACACATGATATACACTTAATTGTGTTTAACATATTGTGTGATCTTTGAATATTTTGAGACCTGAAGACTAAATAAAGATGCTGGGACAAATTTATGAAAACAATTAAGAATAAAAATTAAAATTTAAGAGAAGTTTTAGTGAATTTCATTTGGCTCTAGTCATTTTTTTCAAAAACTTAAAAATTTTTTTTTCTTTTTTGAGACGGAGTTTCACTCTTGTTACCCAGGCTGGAGTGCAATGGCGTGATCTCGGCTCACAGCAACCTCCGCCTCCTGGGCTCAGGCAATTCTCCTGCCTCAACCTCCTGAGTAGCTGGGATTACAGGCACGCACCACCATGCCCAGCTAATTTTTTGTATTTTTAGTAGAGACGGGGTTTCACGTGATCCACCCGCCTCGGCCTCCCAAAGTGCTGGGATTACAGGCTTGAGCCACCGTGCCCGGCTAGAATTTGTATAGATTAACTTTTTATGTAATACAGAGTAATTTTATACTGTAACATAACATGCAATTATATTAAACTGCATTAAAAATACAATTATAGAGATAAAAAATCAAATTCCTTATTTTTGTATTTATACTTAAGTTCAACATTATGAGTAAGAGTTTCATTAATTGTGCCGTTTCTGACAATTAACAGGTGTTCTTATTAGAAGTTTATTATATTCTACATGTCACATAAATACACATTATTATGACAAATAATATATTTCACTTATTTACTAATTGCTGTACTTTAGATCATCATCATTTTGTTTTGTTTTGTCTGAAGACATTTTTAATATCTTCCAAAAGAAATAGAAATATAAGTGAGAGATTACATAAAGAAAGAGGAAAACAGTGGGCTAAGGTAGTTTGTATTCATGATATTCTTCATATTGTTTTAAATCTTTTTCAATCCACTTGAAATGATGCAAACTAGAGTATAACAATGAAAAACAATCGCTATCTTCCAAAATATGGGTCACCAAATCAGTTTGCCCTGGGAGCATGTTGTGGTAACTCCTCTTTTTGCTTTTAAAGGGAAAATTTCTTTATACTTCATTCATTCATGTGCTTAATATAATCATGAAAATGTTGCAACTGTTGTGGCTAAGTTGCCATTTCTTGGACATTGTTAATAATAGTTTCATGGATAACGTTGACTATTATGGAGCTTTTAATATCAGGTATCCCTTTGCATGAATATTTTTGACGTTGCAGCCATAAAGTTAAATAACTGATAAGATAAGCTAAAGACAGCTGACTAGATGCAGCCAGGAAGAGCTTGTACCACCAAGACAAACCAGAACACCAAGTAGACCAGCATGTTGTGAACAGAACTTCTAAGAGAAGGTATTGAGAGTGGACAGAGATATAATGCAGTTGCTAGGGCTGAAGTGGGAGGAAACTGGAAACCTTGCATAGGGTTTCTAAGTGTTTCAGGGGGAACTGCCTGGAAAGTAGGCATAGACAGAAGAACTGAAATCTGTGTGAAGCCCAGAGGGTTTGGCATGGCGGTGGCTGCAGTGGAACATGGTTGTGTGCATCCATTTCCCAAGGCTCTCTGTACTCCACTAGGTGTCTTTAACCTTTGTTAATTTCTGGACATGGAGACAGCCATAGTAAGCCATGGCTTACCTGAGGGATCAATGTAAGTCTAATCTGCATGCCCCCCTCTCTCCCAGCCTTCCCTTGTGGTCCTTACTGGCTACCCCTCTTTGCAGCCTAGCATCAACTGCCCCGTTGGAGCACTTTTGCCCATAACTCCCCCACTGCCCCACCAGAGTGCTGTTGCCAGTGGCCCCTGCTAGAGCTCTTTCACTGGCAGCCCCCACCACCCTGCCAGAGCACTTTTGTGGACAGGTCCCTCCCAGAGCACTTTGGCCTGCAGCCTTTCAAGGACCTTGCTGGAGTGTATTTACCTAACCCCTGGAGCACTCTTGCCCGTGCTCCTTTAGAAACTCCATCTGTTTCCAGCAGACAGAGAGCACCTCAGCCCCTGCTCTCCAGCACACACAGTGCTCAACCTTGAGGGGCCAGAGAACAAAGCTGTGGGCCCAGTACTAAGCTCTAGAGTGCCAAGCTGAGCCTTACCCCTTTGTAAGCATCCAGAAATGAAGCCAATCAACTAAACATAAATTATACCCCAATCAAACACTCAAGGGAAATAAAGAACATAAAAGCTAAAAGCCCCATCCAAAGGACAGCAACTTCAAAAGCTAGAGGAATATCAGTCCACAAAGATGAGAAAATACAAGTGCACAAATTCTGGAACTGTAAATGCCAAAATTTCCCCTTACCTCCAAATGAGTTTGCTAGCTCCCCAGCAATGGCTCTTAACCAGAGTGAAATGACTGAAATAACAAGACATAGAACTCAGAATCTGAATGGCAAGAAAGCTCATTACTATCCCAGAGAAAAACAAAACCCAATCCAAGGAATCCAGTAAAATGATACAAGAGCTGAAATACAAAATAACCATTTTAATAAAAGGACCAAACTGAACTTCAGGAATTAAAAAGTTCACTACAAGAATTTCACAATTCAGTAGGAATAATTAACAACAGAATTGCTCAAGCTGAAGAAAGACTCTCAGAACTCAGAGATCAGTTATTCAAATCAGCTCAGTCAGATGCAAATAAGAAATTTCAAAAAATGAACAAAACCTCCAAGAAATATGGGATTTTGTAAAGAGACCAAATCTATAACTCACTGGTATTCCTGAGAGAGAAGAGGAAAGAGTATGCAACACGAAAAACATATTTGGGGATATAATCTATTAAAATGTCCTCATTCTTTCTGGAGAGGATGACATGCATATTCAATAAATACAGAGAACCCGTGTGAGATAATATCCAAGGTGACCATCCCCAAGGCATATCATCCTCAGATTGACCAAGATCAACATAAAAGAAAAATATCTTAAATGAATCTACAGAGAAGGGTCAGGTCATGTAAAAAGGAAACCCCATCAGGTTAGCCGTGGACTTCTCAGCAGAAACATTACAAGGCAGAAGACATTGGGGGTCTATTTTCAGCATTCTTTTTTTAAAAAAAGGACTTCCAACTGAGAATTTCATATCCCATCAAACTAAGCCTTGTAAGTGAAGAGGAAACAAAATCTTTATCAGGCAAGCACACAATAAGGGAATTTTTAAAATTAGACCAGTTTTACAAGAGGTCCTTAAGGGAGGGCTAAACATGAAAATGAAAGAATGTTACCTGCTACCACAAAAATATGCTTAATCATATAGACAACAGACACTATAAAGCAACCACAAAATTGACTCTACAAAACCAATGACAGGATCAAAATCTCACATATCAATAATAACCTTGAATGTAAATGGTCACAATGCCTCCACTTAAAAGGTATTTATTGTCAAGCTGGATAAAAAGATAAGACCAACTATTGTCTTCAAGAGACTCATCTCACATATAAGGACACCTGTAAGCTCAAAGTAAAGAGATGGAAAAATATCTACCAAGGGAATGGAAACAAATAAAAAGTAAGAGTCATTATGTTTACATCAGACAAAACAGACTTTAAACCAACATCTAATGAGAAAGAAAAAGAAGGGCATTACATAATGATAAAAGGTTCAATTCAACAAAAATACTATCTCATATATATATATATATATGTATATATCCCCCCAATATTGGAGCCCCAAAGTTTATTTTAAAAGTTCTCAACTTGTAGAAAGATGTCAGCAATCACAGAATAATAGCTGTAAACATCAATACTCCACTGACAGTATTAGCCAGATCATTGAGGCAGAAACTAACAAAGAAATTCACTCTACCAATTGTACCTAACAAATGTTTACAGAATACTACACCCAATAACCAAGGAATGTATATTCTTTTCATCTACACATGGAATATATTTTCAGATTGACCATGTGCTCAGTTATAAATCAAGTCTCAATACATTCAAACAACTGAAACTATAGCAAGCACACCCTTGGAACACAGTATAAACAAAACATAAATTATTTCAAGAAGATCTCTCAAAACAACATAAATATACATGAAAAACTCTTGGGTAAACAACAAAATCAAGGCATAAATTAAAAAAATTATTTGAAACTGAAAAAAAGAGAAACATACACTTACCAACATCTTTGGGTTGTTGCTGAAGCAGTGTCAATATGAAAAGTTATGGTGCTAATAACCTTCAGCATGATGTTAGAAAGATCTCAAATTAGTCTAACATTGCACCTAAAGGAAACAGAAAATAAAGAAATCATGTCGTTTGCAGTAACATGGATGGAGACGGAGGCCATTTTCCCAAGTGAATTAATAAAACCAACTCCAAAGCTAGAAGAAAAAAAGCAATAACTAAAATTAGAGATAAATTAAATGAAATTGGAATGCAAAAATCCATACAAAAGATCAATGAAACCAAGTGTTTGGTGTTGAAAGAATAAATAAGTTCAACAGATGACCAGCTAAACTAACAAGGAAAAAGAGAAGATTCAAAGGAGTTCAATCAGAATTGATAAAGATGCCATTACAACCAATCCCACAGACATACAAAAGATACTCAGAAATATTATAAACACCTCTATGCACACAGGTTAGAAAATATGGAAGAAAAGGTTAAATTCACAGAGAGATAAAACCTCCAAAGCTTGAACCAGGAGAAACATAAAAACCTGAGCAGATCAATAACAAGTTCTGAAATTGAATCAGTAATAAAAAACCAAAATAAAAATAAATTTAAAAGCCCTACATAAATGGATTCACTGCCAAATTATACCAGATATACAAAGAAGAGATAGTCATCTTACTGAAACTATTCCAAAAAATTGAAGAAGAGGGACTTAAAACTATACTATAAGGCTACAATAACTAAAACACCATGGTCCTGGTACACACACACACCAGTGTAACAGGATGGAGAACACAAAACTAATGCTGCATACCTACAACCACTTGATTTTTGGCAAGTTAACAGAAAGCAAGCAATAGGAAGAGCTCCCTGTATAATATATGATACTGTGATAACTGGAAGGCCATATGCAGAAGAATGAAACTAGACCCCATACATTTCACTGTAAATAAAAATTAACTCAAGGTGGGTTAAAGATTTAAGTAAAACTTCAAACTAATAAAAATGCTAGAAGAAAATCTAGTATATACTCTTCTTAACACTGGCCTTGGCAAACAATTTCTGGCTAAGTTCACAAAAGCAATTGCTACAAAAACAAAAATTGACAAGTGAGACATAACTAAAGAGCTTCCACACAGCCAGATAAACTATCAACAGAAGAAACAGATGACTTACAAAATGGGAGCACATATTTGCACACTATATTTCTGAGAGAGGTTTTATATCCACAGTCTATAAGAAACTTAAAGAAATCAGCAAGCAAAAACCAAATAACCCCTTTAAAAATTAGGCAAATAACATGAACAGACACTTCTCAAAAGAAACACATAAGTATCCAACAAACATGAAAAAATGATCCATATGACTAAGCATAAGAGAAATAATCAAAACTACACAGAGATACCATCTCACACCACTTAAAATAGCTAGTATTAAAAAGTCAAAAAGTAATAGATGCTGCTGAGGCTGTAGAGAAAAGGAAACGCTTATACGCTGTTCTTGGGAATGTAAATTAGTTCAAGCATTATGGAAAGTAGTTTGGAGATTTCTCAAAGAATGTTTAAAACAGCTACCATTTGAAACAGCAATTCCATTACTGGGCATATACTCAAAGGAAAAAAAAAAGTTCTACCAAAAAGACATGCAATCCTATGTTCATCATAGTGTTATTTACAATAGCAAAGACATGAAATTAACCTAGGTCACCATCAGTTGTGGACTGGATAAAGAAAATATGGTACATATATACCATGGAATACTATTCAGCCATGAAAATAAAGAAATCATGTCCTTTGCAGCAACATGGATGGAGATGGAGACCATTTTCCTAAATAAATTAATACAGGAACGTAAAACCAAATATTGAATGTTCTTTCAAGTTGAAGCTGAACACCTAGTAAATATGGAAATAAAGAAGAAAACAATAGATACTGATGACTACTAGAGTTGGAGAGAAGTGGGGTATGGGATGATTCCATAGCTGAGGCAGCCAACATAATATCCCTACACAGTTTGCTATTCCCAAACCTAGCATCACACAATATGCCCATGTAACAAACCTGCACATGTACCCCCTGAATCTAAAATAAGATTGAAATTATAAAAAAAAGGAAGAAAGGAAAAAGAGTCATTGTCCCCATTACACCTTTACCACTGAGAATTGGCTGCTGTTTCTATTTTTTTGTTTCTGAAATAGCCATATTGTTAGCTAAAGCTTTTTATTGATGAGATATTATTCATCTTTCTTATTAGTATTCTGAATCTAGTAATCAGAAAAAAATTTCATGAGAAAAGGGGGCACTGAGATAAAATCCTAATATTCAGTACACGTTTTTACCCATTTTTCTGAAGGTTTACATATAGTTGTCAATTGAGGTGGGGGGATTGGAAACTTCAAATTTATGGTTATTATACAAATTGTGAAAATTGCTATCTGACTGTAAGACAACCTTGTTTCACCTCCCAAAGTATCATGGGCTTTTGGGAATCTTGGCTCTATTACTTACTCAACTTTTGTAAATTATTTAGTGCTTCTTTGTTTTATTATTCTCACTTAAAATATGGGATGCTACTAACACAACTCAAATATAATAATTAAGATTATTAAGTAAGAAAATACACGGTAGCTGCTTAATACAGATCTTGCCATATAGTACGCACTCAGATAATGTTAATTATACAGGAAGTTATATAACATATGTAGTTATGAAATGTAAGTGTTAATTAGTAATCTCATCACTATTATTTGTCTTTTTCTAATGCCTAGGTCATAAACCTGGGCCCTTGGCTTTGACTTAGTTCTTGTCAGCTGACATGAGCTTTCCCAGTAACTTTCTAAGAAGTGTTCTCTGAAAGTATTTCTCCAATTTAGCAGAGCCTCATAAAATGAAGTTCACTTGTATAGAAATTATTTATTTTACAGCTAACAAAATGGATGGGTACTTTCTGGATTTATACTACTGTCTTTGTATGCAAGGCATCCCCATGGTAAACAAACTACCCACGGACAAACATGTACAAGCTAAGAAAAGTGGACCTCCCCTTCCTTATAATTGTTCTCTTTTATTTTCATTTTAGATAAATGGAAATTAGATTGAGAGAAGGTACTAGAGGACAATAAGAGAAAATCTGAATTGTTGTATGATGTGCTTCACTTGCAGTCTGCAAATTTGTGCAGTTATTACCATAAAAACACATGGTTTAAGAAGGGGAAAATGCCTGATTAGAAATACCTTAGATGGCATATTCTATTTTGTGTATCATCTTCCAAACTACAAATTGTTATAATTTTCTTTTATAACTACCTTACATACTAAGTAGTCTCTTCTAAGAAAACAATGGTAGTACAAATATTACTATACCCTACATATATTCTACTTGAAGTGTATTAGTAATCAGAGTCTAGTCCACAATATTTTAGTTCTCCATAAGTATGACAGTCACAATCATGAATTTAGTACAGGTTATAAAGAGATACAATATAAACTCCTCACTCAAAAATTGTTTCTTAGCAATATATATCTTCAGTGCAAGCACTTAAATAACACTTTCCCATGTCAGCTGTAACCTTCTCTTTAGGGTTCAGGGTCAAGTACTGAAATCTGTGGTGATAATAGCTTAATTCCTATTACTCTGTGAAAGGCTACTGTCATCAATTACATTTTAAAATTGTTGTTAACCCCAAATAAACTGAATTGTGGACCCAGAAAGAAATATAGTTCAATGTCAAATTTATTTGTTTAACTCAAACTCACAAGAACATTTTTAGCTTTGGCTATATAAAATCCAGATAAGGAAAAACACTATCAATAATAGGTTATATAATTACATCACTTATATCGAATAGGACCATAAAAGTTTATATATATATATTTGGGAGTGAAGCAATTCAGACTGACTATACTTTAGAGCTCTGAAAGTTTGACATATTTTTCTTATAACTAAAGGTAGGATTCCTTTATTTTTTTAAATTACTTATTTGGCTTGGTGTTTTATCTGATCACATTTCTAATACAAATTTCTATATCATCAAGGGTCTCAGAGTTCCATAGACAGCATATACTGTTGAAAGCACTGACAATTTAGAAGCTCTCTCCACACCCCTTGAACTTACTCACAAGACTGGAAACCTAGATAATAAACCACTAGGAGAAAAGCTGTCTTTTGCAGTTTGGGAGTTGATTATAACCAAGTATTTGAACATTTTTAATAGAATTTAAGTAAGAAATTAGGGCCAAGTTTTAGAGACAGTTATTGATAGAAGCTAGTTATTCCAAATTCATTTACTTTCTTCCTGGTACTTTTAACTTACTCTTGTTGTGATATCACCATTACTCAAAAGCCTTTGTTTCTTAACTCATTCGATGATCAGGACTTATATCAACATGTTTCCATGATGCCTTACTATGTTTTCTTTGTTCAGCAATATTACTCACATCTCTCCTACAAAATGGAAAGAAAAAAAGATACCATTAGAAATCATTCATACATATAAGTATGTGCTTGAAAGACTCACCACATTAGTTTCATGAATGGTAATATTTTATAGCATAAATTACTAGTGGGCTAAAAATTTTCACATACATTTTACATCACCCCACCTCTCACTACACTTGGGGAAACAGAGGATATTCATTAAATATATGTTCCAGCTGACTTTCAAAATATTTCACTCTGTAGAGTACTTTTAAAGAGAAGTACATTTTTTCTCACTGATCAATTTGTTAATATGAATATCTGGATTTTTGGTATTCAGTCACCTTTTTGAAAATACTTTTAACTAACCTATCAAGAATACACTGGTACCTAAATTTGAAATTTATTATGTATTGCTTAACAGCTTTTATATATTTGGGAACAGCCTACAGGAGCACTCCTTATAAGAGGAAGGATAATGAGTAAGTAGAGACATTTTTGAATTTGTAATTGCAGAGCTTATAGCTTGCAGTGAATGCCAAGATTGAAGTACTCAGACAGTTTCAGCTGAGTGGGTCTATGGGGTAGCTGCTCTTCCGAAAGAGTCCGCCCCAGCATCTGTCCACCACATATTTATTAAAAGGGCTTGTATTAACTACAAATATCCACTAGATGGTCATTTGAGGTGGGTTGCTGAGGCACCTGTGACCTTGTACACACTCAAACTGCTGTGTACACTCCACTCCCTGTCCTGTTTTCAGGGTCAGGGAGTTTCATTTCCATGCACAAATAACATCAGTTTGCCAGATAGCATTACACACTAGACCTCGTGGGTTGGCACCAATCCCTAAGGAAAGAGGAGAGAGAGAATGTCGTTGGCTATTAAGACAAGTTTTAATAATCATGTGAGCTTGAGCGTGTATCAAATGAAACTGTTGTTTAAGACTGCTAGCGTTCTGCTGATAAAAGGCATGATCGGCTTGAGCTCACACAAAAGCAGAAAAATCTGTAAACCACATATGTGTTCGTACCAGAGCATTAGCTTGAGCGTTCCCTTCTGATAAGGGACCAGGTAACCTAGAATGAGAGTGAATGTGGGTGATGTAAAGATGGTCATGATGGGCACAGATGAGCTCTTGCACTGTAAGAAACAAAGCTAGTAGAGATTCATCAGTAACACCCTTCAAATGTGCGAGATCTAAATGAGTGATACTGTATATCACAAGCAGAATCACTAACTATATGTTTTGGTGAGGAATAGTTTGTAAAGCCAGTATTAGGGCATCTAACTCCACCTGTTGCATAGTTTTAAAATGTTCCTGAATTTTGTGTTGCCAATTTTGCATGGCATCTTGCCACATTACAGCTCTCTTTTCAGTTTTTTTCTGAACCATCTGCAAAGACATTAGTGACATGTGACATGAAGCAAGGACTCAGAGACAAGATACAAATTTAACAGGCACAGTTTGTAAAAGGTTTAGGAGCTTAGATTCTGATAAATGGAAGTTGATATTACCAATAAAGTCATCCATTGCTACTTGTCAATTAAGATTACAAGCTAAGAGAATATGAAATTGTTCCTCGCTTAACAGTAGGAAAAGAGTAGCAGGGTTATATCTTGCTAATTGGTTGCAACATCGGCATTCTTTTATGAGGAGAGAAGCTTTAAAATCTGTGGTCTTTTGTATGTGTTTAAAGGGGTTATGAGACAGGTACACGGCACATAAAATACAGAAATAGCAAAATATAAAGCCCACCTGTTAAACTAAGGCATGGAAGGGATGAACATTTTAAGTGATTTTTACCATAATGTCTGGACTTTGAAAGTCATTAGAATGTGACTGCAAGTTGCCAGGATAATAAACCCGCACTGAATTAGCTTAAGTGTCTAAAAAAAAAAAACAAAAAAAAAAACTTTAAAAAATATCCTTAGGTGCTGGCCATTCTCTTGCATTAGCCTTTAGCTGAAATGTTTTAGAAATGAGCTTTTGAAAGGAGGGCTGTGGCCAATTTCTTCCCATTTGCTCTGGGCTCTTTAGGCAACCTCTTTTTTTAATAGCTGGCCACCTGTTGCTGCCCTTACCCTGAGAGGAAAGAAGGAAGACTACAAGTGACAGCAAGAGGCCAGAAAATGACCAGGAGGTAATGTATGTGTATAAGCGTGGAGGTAGGAGGCAAGAGGGTAACAGGCTGGGAGAAGACCACTCCCCTTATCTCCCAGGCCACCTAGGCCTGGAGCCAACCCTGTTAGATAAGGTACTGAAAATATTTTGGGCTTTTTATTATTTTCTACCCCCACACAGAGAGGCTAAGGGGAGGAGAGGACATGCAGCACAGGGTCTGCTTTGAAGTTTGTCAGCCACAGTGTTTTTAAACATTTTATAAAAAAGCAAAACAAACATTCCTTACTGCTGCGTCTATCTTCAGAAGATGACAGCAGCTGGTAGAGCTCATCCACTTCAGCCTAGTTAGCTTTTAACATGTGGCTGTGGAAAAGCGTCCCTCATTAGCAGGGTTTTCCCCCAGAGCTCTGTACTCTAAGCTGCTCCACACTCCTCTGCCCACCTTAGGATAATGAGGTTGGGGTACACATGGACTGTTTCTTAGCCCTTTCTCTAGGGAACCAGGGAAGACAAGGAGTTGTTTGCTAACTGAGACAGAGGAGGGGTGCAGGGAAGGGCAGAATTAGGAAAAGCAGCAGCACAGCAGGCAGTAGGCCACTTTCTGGGCACTGTTACTAAGGCATGTGACCATGGTGAGGAGGAATCTCAGGAGCAGGCTGGAGTGGCCTGCAGCCACCCGAGGGACCTGGTCTGTGCCTCTTGGCCTCCCCTCCGTCACCACAAACCCAGAAAGGGGCAACTTGCCTCTACTGTCAGTGACTAAATGGGCACTCCATGGCATCTTGGCAACTCTCCTGTCCCAGGCCTCTGTGGGCAGCAAGAAAGCCAGAGCTATATGGAATAAAACTGAGGAAGCAGCATGCAACTTGCCCTTATACTCCAGGGAAACAGAAAAAAAGACAAGCAAGGTGAGAAAGGCTGATGCTAGAAGTAGGATGTGAGAACTTACATATTCAGAAGACGATTATAATCAGCCACTTTCCTTCCCTTCTGGAGGCGCCCCTTCAGCAGGGGAGTTTGTCAGTGGGATGCGGCTCCTTGAACATATAAGTGATTGCTAACTGGTGGGGGCGGGGGAGTCTTATCCAAGAACTGTATCTTGGCAGCCTCCAATCTCTTCAAGGGGAATGGGAGGTGCTGTTGGCTGAACAGGGCCTACAGATGCAGGTCTCTTTAAGAGTGGAGGAAAAGAGGAAAATGGTTTTTCTGTAGGGGGAGGAAAAGGCTCCTGACTGTCATTATCCTTTCTAGAAAAAATCTCTTCCTTATTCCCCATAGAAAGGAATGAAGTGGGGACAGGAGCCCCCCGCCCCATTGATCTGGCTCCTGTTTTTTTCTTTTCCTTTAAATCTCCTAAATTCCCTTCAGGTGGAGAAGATGGGTGGTTTGACTCACGACAATCTGGCAGATAAAGAGGATACAAAGCAGAGCGTGCCAGCACCCAGGTGGTCAAAATAATTACATTAGTAAAATGTCATATTCTCTTTTGAGGCAGCAACCTACCTGCTCCCATAACTCTAAATCTAAGGTTCTTTGATCAGGAAACCAAGGACATCCCTGCTGAATTAAGAGCATAATCTTGTGTAGAGCTCCAGGCTCTACAGTGCACTGGATAGTCTTAAGTAGCTGTTGCACTGTTTTAAAAACATACTTTCCGCTCTTTGGTCATTTTATGACCCATGATAACCTAGCCCCTGATATTTTACTCATGTGCCCCATCCTCCTGATGGGAATCAGGACTGTTCCTTACCGAGATTCCCTGAAAATTGATAAGTTCTCCTCCTTCACTTGTAAATTCAAGACGGTCATGTAGGGGTCACCAGTGGCAGAGCTTACAGCTTGCAGTGAATGCCGAGAATGAAGTACTCAGACAGTTCAGCTGGGCTGGGCTGGGGGTAGCCCTTCTGAGAGAGTCCTCCCCGGCAACCGTCCATCAAGTATTTATTGAAAGGGCTTGCATTAACTACAAATATCCACTAGATGGTGGATATTTAGGTGGTTTGCTGAGGCACCTGTGACCTTGTACACACTCAAACTGCATTATCAGGAGGCTGTTTTCAGTGTTCCTTATCACACCACACACCACACTCCCTGTCCTGTTTTCAGGGTCAAAGAATTTCATTCCCATGCACAAATAACATACACAGTGCCTCAGAATCCCTCCATGCTGGGACCACAAAAGCCTTGTGCATAAGCTTGAATATGTTGCCATGTGCCCCCTACAGTAATTTTTGTCATATCACTTGAAAGATTGATTCTATGAAGGCTACATGATGCCAAGATACAATATTCAAAGCTAGCAAAGCATAGCTGAATATCATAACCTGGAATTAAATCTTAATCAGTGTGTCAAGTTGTTTTTCTTTTGCTGTAGTAAATATGCACACTGTTAAACTGATACCTATCCACTAGAGTAATGAAGTAACTAGTACACTACTTGTGGTTGAAGGTGAAAATTTTGGTTTAGTGTCAAGATGGAACTGAGAAGGAGCGCTTATGACGTCAAGTGCTCATAAGCATCAAGGGCAAAAGTTTTATTCAAATGGTAACAGAATACTTAGAGTAGACAAGAGAAGATAACTAATATAGATACTTTTGCAAGTAACATTATAATATTAACATTAGATCATTGCATTACTATTATTATTATTATTTGAGACGGAATCTCACTCTGTCTCCCAGACAGGAATGCAGTAGAATGATCTCGGCTCCCTGCAACCTCTGTCTCCTGGGTTCAAGCAATTCTTCTGCCTCTGCCTCCCGAGTAGCTGGGCCTACAGGAATTCACCACCATGGCTGATTGATTTTTGTAATTTTTTATTTTTTTATTTTTAGCAAAGATGGGGTTTCATCATGTCGGTTAGGCTGGTCTTGAACTCGTGACCTCAAATGATCCTCCCACCTCAGCCTCCCAAAGTGCTGGGCATTGTATTATTTTCAATAGTATTATTTCTTTTCTAGTAGAAATTCCTAAGATATATGTCATCAATGCATTAAGATAGATTTTATCTTTCTAAAATTCAAACTTATTATCTATTTTGTTGTCTGTTAAAGGAATAAATGTTTGTGGTAAGAAACTATATAGTGCTCATGCCAAGGCCATGCTGTTCTTCCCTAAACAGCTTTCAGCTAGTCACTGAGCATGGTGGGCTTCCAAGAGCTGACCCTTCCCTACCCATCTTGGGACTACTATGATAAGTCATCTATATCCCCGGACTGCCTATTGTTCTGGCTGAGACATTCTCAGAGCTGCACTGTAGTCTGAGACACTTCTTATTCAATGTTCCTACCTCCTCTTCTTTAACAAATGTCAGACCAGCACTGCTGTGTGTGTCTCTTCCTACCTAGTTCTGTTCTAACCTGCACAGGAATATCCCCAGATAATTTCTTGCAGTCTTTTGCTGGTGTCTGCTACAAGTGGGACCTGAGATGATGCAGTGGCTTAATTACATTCATGGATATTAGACATAAGTTTGCAATAGTGGAATTAGTGGTAACTGAGAAATGTGGTCTGGCTAAAATACTAAATGCTTTTCCTATTGTATAAATAGAGTATAAGAGTTTTGCTGCCAATAATGATAAGGAAACTTGTTGCAGACAAACCTAATTGCAGGGACAGCTAGAAAAAAATAAGCAAAATGTGAATTAAAAATCTGAAGATATTAATCATCAAGGACTTTTAGGCCAGCTACAGAGAGAAAAGAACAAAGAGTTAAGCCCAATAGTCTGACTAATTTCTATTAGAGGCATTTTAGTTTTTTAACCAGAGGGATGACAAATTAAAGGTTTGGTTCACCACAAAATTTCATCTATATAATGTTTTTCTGTAGGTGTACAAAAATGGGTACTCTCATAATGTTCTGTGGCATATATTTGGGAACAATTACTTGAATTTGTTTTCCTTTTCCAAGTTTTAAGTCCAGGAGGTACGCATGCAGGTTTATTACATGGGTAAATTGCATATTGTAGGAATTTGATGTACAGATTATTTTGTGTTCTCTGAAATATTATTTTGTGTTCTCTGGTTCTGTACATCAGAAATTTTGCTTAGTGGTATGTAATAAAAACTAACATTTCAAGTGGTTGCTTCTAAATTTGTATTTTTGAATATATATATAGCTTCATAATGCAAATTGAGCTATGATATTATCAACAAATTATGGAATGCAACTTAATTATACTAAAAACTTTCATTGTTATTCAATTTGGAAGGAGAATCTTCTGGGAATCTGATTCTAGATTGAATAAAATGTCGTACGTTGCTACATAGGTATATTATGTGGATAGGTTTTATTCATTCTTTACTAAAGCAATGGGTGAAAAAACCTCTAGAATGCCTATACATTCTTTTTCTACTAAAACAGTTGTATTATAATATTATTTGATAATGGATGATTGCTTACAAATGCACCAATCCAATTGCAGTGGAACAGAAGGCATGTGGTATTTTCCAGTTTTAAAATGTCATAAAATATTCATTACATATTTCTTGCAATTATCCTGTCACTATTAATATCTCCATTATACAAATGATGCATGAAGAATTTAAATAACTTTAATAAATTGAAAAAGTCTGAATATTTAAACATAAAAGAGTTGTTGTGTTATTTGGTCTACGATTTACCATTCTCAGATTTACTGTTTATTGAAAACGGTAGTGGTGTTGGGCTGGGGCGAGCCTTTTCCTAATATAAAAAGTATTTATGACATTATTAATTGTCTAATTGTCATCTGGATACATGCTCCATTTCATTCTGAAACTATTTTTTTTTTATTGCTTGCAGGATTTTCAGAAATCATAGCTTAGCTCTAGCTACATATCATGTCTCATCAGCTGGCTGTTATTTCCTTGCCTGTTGGCCTTGATATTTTGGATCAGTTTGTACTTCAAATCACTCAGGCACTTAATAGCTTATAAATGTTTACACTGAGACCAAAATGTAGATGAAGACAATTTTTGAAGGAAAACATCAGTTTGTATACTAGCCCTGGACAATACCCAGTAACATTCGCTTCATTTTTTATTATTAGTTTCATTCTCTCTGTAGTCAAATCAAGACCTCCTTAGCTTTACTTTTTATTCCAGTCTAGTTATTTGAAAAAAAAAAAAGAAAAAAATTGATATTATACATCTTTGTGGGAGAAATCAAAATTACTTAAAGGCATAAAATTTCTTACAGATTGCTACAATTTAGTCAGTTCCTGCTATATCTATGCCTTCACAGATTTCCCCTCCATACCGATTCTGAGCAAAGATTCCATGCGGCTTGCTTTGGTAATTGGAAAGTAGTAAATGTGACAAAAGCAGAGGCTTAAAAAGTGCTTATGCATTGACATTCATCCCTTGTTGGTGCCACTGAAATATTTTCCCCCAGGGTAGCTGTTGCCTGATGAAAAACGGTGATCATATCACTCCCATCATTCCAAATAATATGTACCCCCAATTGCCAGACGTAAGAATGAGGCCATCCTAGATAAACCAGCTGCAGATTACTTGGCAGCTGACTGCAAATGCATAAGCAAGCTCTGTTGAGATCAGAAGAGCCTGGCTTACATCAGCAGAACTGTGTACTCAACACAGAGAAACATGGAAAATGATAAATAATGTTTGTTTTAAGAAACTGGAATTGAGAGTGTTTTACTAATGCAGCTAAAGAAAACTAATGAATTCAGTTTGTGTGGTCAGTCATAAAAATGTTTCATTCATTGGGTCTATTTTCAAAGGTCCAAAGCAAATATTTGCTAACAAATATTTTAAATAATGGAGTCCAGGGAAAATTTTTTTGCTAAGAAAATATTTGAAATCCATTTACAGTTTTTTGATCAGAATTATGGAAGTGAGGAGGAAATTTTGAATAATGTATTCAATGGTCAATTTAATAAAATAAATGTATACACTACTGATGCTTCATATTCAGATCAAAAGTGTTTATATACACTTCTGTATTCCTTTACCCAATAAAATGTCCTGATCTTACTGAAATTTCTAAGATATTTAAAAATCTTCCTTCTACTTTTATGTCTGATAATTTCATTTCATATTTAACACTTCTGAAAAATAGAATTTGGCAGAGAAAAATAATCAATTTCATTTTTATTAGTCAGATAACATATGATTATTAGAACATTTTCCATCCATCAGAGTTTTCACTACTTCTTCCTGAGTCTGAGAGGAGGGGAATTATCTATTCACAGAAAAATTTGAATGTGGTTTATTCACAGGAATTCACTTTACTTTTAAAATTACTTTATGTGATAAATTCATATGATTTTTCTAATGGCAAAGAAAAAAATAAGAACATATTTAATGATAAGCACACAATTAAATGTGGGGATTTGCCTGAATATTTGTAGGCTTAAATAATATTTTACAAAAAAGGTGTTATATCAATATCAAATAGCTTATGAATATATGTTTTTATTGGTAGACAGTAACAATATTATTATTTATTAATTGCTAAATTTTTAAAAAATAAGAGTACTGGTAGAACTGAAGAAGTCACACACAGTGAGGTAGTAGACATAAGCTATAATGTAAGTAGGTTTTGTACAAGTACACACCCGGAAAATATGTTTCAAGTATATAACATAATATTATCAAGCCATTTTTCAAAGGACTGAAATATTTTCCCTACAATTTTTATAATGTCTTCATTTTCAAATTTTTACTTATTTATCACTTTGTAGCCAAGCATGCAATAAATTTAGAAACTCATGCCCACATTGAAAAAAAAGTGATAAACTGATAATCTGTGGATTATTTAAAAGGTGAAAATGAAATCTTGGAGTAGCTTGACCACCATCAAATTATCATCTCCATTATTCTTCCATTTTCCAAATTTTGTGAAAGTCGTTGACATACTTATTCAACAGAAAAATTCTATAGACAAAATTGCACATTTTTCTAGCTATTCTTTCATATATATTTGAGATTCAATTATCAAAACACTATCACCTTATATAGTCACTAAACTGACTATAGGGGAAAGACATATTAATGAATTTAAAAACCAAGTCTTTCAATATCATATATAATCCCCAAAATAATAATGTTTGCCTTTAAATAGCAAATAATTTATTTTCAACATATAAATTTTCCACTGATATTATAGATATAAATATATATGACCAAAGTATATTATGTATATGAAAGAAAATAATTATTCAGAAACTTGTAACCCAAGTAATCAACTATTTTACTGATTGTTTTAAAAATTCATGTGGCTCATTTTCTACTTTGTCCTCTCATCATATCTTTTCTATTTCTTATACCCTCTAGTGTTATAATGCAATAACCTGTTGATTGCATGGCATACATAGTAAGATAAGCAGGCTTTTTTGTTATTTTTACTGTAATATTGTTAACTAAAACAAAAAACAGTTCATAGAAGAAATTAATATTTTTAGATAAATAATACAATGCAAGTAAAATGGAGACATGATTTAAATAACTGCAGTATTACTACATCTGTTCTAAAATATTTTTCATACTTAGCTCCCAAAATGTTGGTATTTTCCATGTAAATTCTCATGAATAATTAGTGAATATTCATGAAACATTGATTGACCTAAATTATAAGCATTGATTAAAATTCACCAATTAGTGTGCTTATGGACAATTTATCAAATCTGAAAACATAAAAGGCCCATATTTTATGTACATGTGTGTTCATGTACTCTATTTGAAAAGTGAATTTGTGTGAGCTGTAATGTTTTATCTATCCAAAATAAATTCATTCCTACTATGTTATGCTCATGAATCTTTGTTAATAATTTGGATGGCATTTATTTGTTCCAAGTAATATGCAATTTAATGAAAGAAAATGATATTTAGGTCATTTGCCTTCTGTAGAATTACTCAGTTAGCTAAGCCCATGTATTGAAGAAGGTCTTGATGGCATTGATATCTGTTAACTAAAAAATAGAAAGAACGAAGAAACATTTTGTAACCTAGGTTTATTTTGCTTTTTAGACTTTGCTTTATTTGTATATTTAATGATGGCTCTTACCTGCTGATTATTTTCCAATTGTATGCATTACTCTTCCATTCATTTTCTGATTTCTTGTCATATGCTGCAAGAGCATTTAGAACCTTGCTATATTTCTTACTCTAGTTTCACACACTAGAATAAATAAAAAACGATGTAGGAAATTATCCCTTTTCTCTTTGTTCCTATTTTACATTTGATAACACTATATTTAATATCCTTTTTGAAATTTATAAGCAGGATAATCTAATTTATTGCTAAAATGAGTAAACAAATTGAGTCAAATTCAATGAATAATTATGGAGCATCTACACTGGGTAAACTGTGTCAGATTTTGAGCATACAAAATATCTCTGATGCTTTTAGAACTCCTTTGATATTGGGAAAAAGCGATGGCATTTTGTGGGAAATGTGAAATTGAAAACTTAAATTTTAGATGATGAGTCGTGTCTCATTAAATGATAGAGGAGTGCTTCTTCCTTCAGAATAGATTGAGCAAAAAGATTTCTTACTGCCCTATCTTTTTACATGAGGAAAGAAGGAGAGAAACAGTCTACTATGATGTCAACTCCAGTCAAAATGTCCTGAACCATCGGTGCTGGACTGCTGAAGTTAGAGACAGAAGCCACTATCTTTTATGAATTTTGACATATGTACTATAATGGACACATCCTATACTCATGTCCTTTCAGCTGGAAACAATTGTTTTCCTGACAAAATACTTCAAGCGGATTCATTGTTTACTTTCCAGAGAAGACTGAAGCTTGACCTTGGGCTATCAGTTCCTAGACAGTTTTGCTACAAGGCTCACAAAATAAATGTCTCTGCAATAACCAAGTACCAAAATCTAACAGATATCTCATCCTTTCCAAGTTTTCTTTAAAAAAAAAAAAAAAAAAGGAATTCAACAACATTCAAAGCAAAAGGAAGCAAAACCAAGTGCTTATTTTGTAAAGTATCTTTGCTCATTATAAAAATGCAAACAAAAAATTCACATCGCATTAAAAGGGACAAGTAGAACGACGTAGAGAGACCAGTAGCATTAATGAAATTGCATGGCATGGACATATTTTTTCTTCTACTCAAACTTACAATTAGAAATTAATTCAACAATTACTTAACCTAGTTCAGAGATTCCATGCATATAATTTTGTGAAAATTCAACAGAGAACAATTTATAGAACAAAATCTCTTGTTTAAATTTTTCAACTGGATGTTTAATTATATTTGTAAACATTCTTTGCATCAGAAATGAATAATTTTATTACGATTTTACTTTACAAAATCAACCATATATTCTTACTTAAAAAAAAAAAAACAGGATACAAATGACATCAAGAGATAAAACAAAAACTGTCAATATTTTTGGTTATTATTCTAATGTATCTTTAGGCTTTCATGTATTTGTTGATTAATTCAATACTGAGATTGTCGAAAATTTATTTTTTAATAAACACAAGGGGGCTGGATGTAGTGACTCACATCCTAATACCAGCACTTTAAGAGGCTGAAGCAGAGAAATCACTTGATCCCAGGAGTATGTGACCAACCTAGGCAACATAGCAAGACCCCATTTCTACACAATAAAGAATGAAAAAATAAATGACCACATGCCTGTGGTCACAGCTACTTGAGGAGCTGAGGAGAGTATCCTTTGAGTCCAGGAGGTTCATGCAGCAGTGGGAAGCGATCGCGTCACTGCATCCAGCCTGGGCGACACAGAGAGACCCTGTATCAAAATTAAATTAATTAAAATAAATTAAAAAGAGATTTATAATTTCTATCATTTGCCAAATTCCTGTCTAGAATGAAGTTTAAAAGGTTTTCCACGGAAAAATTCATAGCATAGGAGAAAGTTAAGGATATGAGTAACAGACAGTCCCGGCCTATAAGAAGAAGGAAATCCTTTCAAGTACTGTGTGCTTGATCTGAGGGAGATAGCTCAAGAAGACAGAAAATAGAGGAAAGGCAGGAGATGAGATTCAGATAATCCGGATTTCCTCACAGTTGGGACAAACTTCAGGAAACAGGATTCGCAGAGTTGTCCTGTCGTATTTAAGGAACCCTGCTTTCTAGGACATAAGAAAAAAACTTGTGTATGCATAATGCACTTTCCAACATAGTGTTTGGGAAGTGTATTCACAGTGTCTGTTGCGGGGGGGGGTGGTGAGGCTTACCTTGTAGGAACAACTAGTCTGGAAGAGGCCTGGACAAGTGGAAAGTGATGCTAAAGATTCTAGAGGCTAAGGAAGAGCTCTTGAACATCAGCAACAGGTGCAATTATGATCCCAAAAGAACGGGTAAATCCATGGATGTCATGCACAATGTGCAGGCCAGTGAAGCCATACCGGTTAAATCCAACAAAGAGAAACAAGGACTCAAGAGCAGACCATGGATCTATAAAGGTTCTCTGGGGCTTGCCCAAACCTTCTTCCCAACCCTCACCACCCTGAAAAAAAAAAGGACGAGAAACTTTTTATCCTAAACACAGTCATGCAGGAAGGAGCAGAAGTCAAACTTTAAGGCAGGGAAGAAAAGCCCTGGTATCTAGGGCCTTTTATTAATTAGTATTTACATAATCTTATATTTTTAGCATTTATTAATTTGTTTCAATTTCAATAGTTTTGAGTGTATAGGTGGTTTCTGGTTACATGACTAAGTTCTTGAGCGGTGATTTCTGAGATTTTTGGTGCACCTGTCACATGAGCAGTGTACACTGTGCCCAATATGTAGCCTTTTGTCCCTTATCAACTTCCTACGCTCCCCCACCAAGTCTCCAAAGTCCATTGCACAATTTTTATGCCTTTGGAAACAACTAAAATTAACTTAAAAGTTTAAGTTACTTGTTTTCCTCCCGCTTTGCTCTATGCAAACACAAATCCAAAGCCAGGACAAAGTGAGATTACCAGAAGGGAACTACCTAAGTTACTGAAAATAAAGTTACTCACTTTTTACACAACTAAATTTAGTGTGAAAATATCAAACCTGTGGCAAATTTTAAAGTAAAATAAATGAATGCTCAGGATTAAAAAATTTAAACAAGTTATTGTTATTGTTTTAGGAGAGACAACTTTTAGTAATACACAAACGTTACATATCATTTTTTTGCCCCTGCAGATTAGCTGTCTGCTCTTCTCCTTCCTGCTATGTGTCCAGTATGCCAATGGTCATAAATCCACTTCTATTCTCCTGGCATTTACTGGCTTCACACAATGTGGAGTAACAGCAGGACCCAGGAACCCCTCAGTTCTGGGCTCTGTCCCCATAGGTTAGTTATGAGTTGGCTGTGTCTCTCAGGTGACAGGGATGGCTCTGTCCGGGTCCCTCCATGCCATGCTGACTTCTTCCCAGAAACAGCCAATGCTACCAATGTCTTATGTGTCCTTCTAGAAGTATTTTAAGTTTTCATAAATATCTGTATATATAGGGATTTTGAAAATAATTGTTCTCTATATTTTTCAAAATTATATTTAATGGAATATATTTTAAAGTTTATTTACCTTGTATTCTATTCAGAGTTTTGTGTGTTTGTGTGTCATACTTATTTACTTAGTTAATATATTTTATAAATTTTCCCTCTTAGTTCACATACAGTTGCCTCATTATTTTATGTGGGCTGCAATTTAACATAATACATAATATGGTTAGGCTGTGTCCTCACCCAAATCTCATCTTGAATTGTAGCTCCCATAATTCCCATGTGTCGTGAGAGGGACCTAGGGGGAGTTAATTGCATGATAGGGGTGGTTTCCCCCATACTATTATAGTGGCAGTGAATAAGTCTCATAAGTTCTGATGGTTTTATAAGGGAAAACCCCTTACACTTGGCTCTCTCTTTCTTGCCTGCTGCCATGCCAAGACATGCCTTTCACCTTCCCCCATGACTATGAGGCCTCCCCAGCCACGCGGAGCTGTTAGTCCATTAAACCTCTTTTTCTTTATAAATTACCCAGTCTCCGGTATGTATTTATTAGCAGCATGAGAACAAACTAATACACTATGAATGTTCTGTAATTCATTTAAATCTTTTTTTATTAGAATTTTTTTTCAATGGACCTGATATTGAGTGGCTGTGTCCCCACCCAACTTTTATACTGAATTGTAGCTCCCATAATCCCCACATGTCATGGGAGGGACATGGTGGGAGATCATTGAATCATGGGGGCAGGTTTTTCCTCTTCTGTTCTCATGATAGTGAAGAAGTCTCACAAGGTCTAAAATTTGCATAAGTAACATGGACCCAAATGTTAATTGCCAAGACAATGGAGAAAATGTCTCCAAACATGTTAGAGGTCTTCATAGCAGCCCCTCTCATCACAAGCCAGGAAGTTTAGTAGGAAAAAAATGGTTGTATAAAGGGTAGTTCTCCTGTAAATGCTTTATTACCTGCCTCCATGCAAGATGTGCCTTTGCCCCTCCTTCACCTTTTGCCATCACTGTGAGGCCCCCCCAGCCATGTAAACTCTTTCTTTACAAATTACGCAGTCACAACATTCAGTTTTCACATGTCTGTTGGCTGCATAAATGTCTTCTTTTGAAGTGTCTGTTCATATCCTTTGCCCACTTTTTGATGTGGTTGGTTGTTTTTTCTTCTTGTAAATTTGGTTAAGATCTCTGTAGATTCTGGAGACTAGCCCTTTGTTTGATGGAATACTATGCAGCCATACAAAAGGTGAGTTCATGTCCTTTGCAGAGACATGATGAAACTGGAAACCGTCATTCTCACCAAACTGACACAAGAACAGAAAAGCAAACACTGCACATTCGTGCTCATAAGTGGGTGGTGAACAATGAGAATACACGGACACAGGAAGGAGAGCATCACACACTGGGGCCTGGGAGGGGGGCTAGGGAAGGAATAGCAGGGGGTAGGGGAATTGGAGAGGGATAGCATTAGGAAAAATACCTAATGTAGATGACAGAGCAATGGATGCAGCAAACCACTATAGCCCATATATACCTATGTAACAAACTTGCATGATCTGCACATGTACTCCAGAATTTAAAGTATAATAAATAAATAAATACACATTCAGTCTTGTTCATTAACAGGGATATGATTTGGAATTGGAACCAATGTTTAAACTAAAAGCAGGGCATAAAAGGAAAATTTGCAGCCTGACAATGAGATAGTAAAGAAAAACCCATTTTCTGAGAAGAAATTCAAGTTGGCTGCATAAATTTGTATAAGTAATGAGATACCAAATATTAATTGGCAAGGTAATAAGGACAATGTCTCCAGGGCATGACAGAGGTCTTCACAGCAGCCCTCCCATCACAATACAGGAAGCCTACGAGGAAAAAATGGTTTTGTGGGCCAGGTCCAGGGCCTCGCTGCATTGTGCCATCTTAGGACTTGGTGCCCTGTATCACAGTCATGGCTAAAAGAGGTCAATATACAGTTCAGGCCATTGCTTCGGAGGGTGGTAGCCTCAAACCTTGGTGGCTTACCCATGATGTTGGGCCTGTGCATACACAGAAGTCAATAATTGAGGTTTAGGAACCTCTACCTGGATTTGAGAAGATGTCTGTAAATGCCGGGCTGTCCAGATAGAGGTGTGCTGCAGGGGCAGAGCCCTCATGGAGAACCTCTGCTAGGGCAGTGTAGAAGGGAAATGTGCCACCCTTTATAAAACCGTTTTTGTCCTACTAAACTTCCTGGCTTGTGATGAGAGGGGCTGCTATGAAGACCTCTAACATGTCTTAGAGACATGTTAGCAAAGACCTGGAACTAACCCAAATGTCCATCATCAATAAACTGGATAAAGAAAATGTGGCACATATACACCATGGAATGCTGCAAAGCCATAAGAAACGATAAGTTCATGTCCTTCATAGGGACATGGATGAATCTGGAAACCATCATTCTCAGCAAACTGACACAAGAACAGAAAACTAAATACCACATGCTATTACTCATAGGCGGGTGTTGAACAATTAGAA
This sequence comes from Sapajus apella, assembly GCF_009761245.1. Taxonomy (NCBI): domain Eukaryota; kingdom Metazoa; phylum Chordata; class Mammalia; order Primates; family Cebidae; genus Sapajus; species Sapajus apella. The sequence continues at coordinate 6,128,601 of NW_022436985.1, read as the reverse complement.
CATGTGGACACAGGGAGGGGAGCATCACACACTGCAGTCAGTAGGTGGGGAATAGGGGAGGTACAGCAAGGGGTGGGGAGGGTGGGGAGGGAAAATGAGGGGAGAAATACTAGATATAGGTGATGGGGGGATGAAGGCAGCAAACCACCTTGCCATGTCTGTACCTATGCAACAATCCTGCATGATCAGCACATGTACCCCAGAACCTAAAGTACAATAAAAAAAAATAAAAATAGAGAGAAGCCAAATGTGAAGTGGGAGACCCCACACAGATTCTCCAGAGAGGCACTGCCTAGTGGAGCTGTGAAAAGAGGGCCATGGTCCTCCAGACTCCAGAATGGCACAACTACCAGCAGCCTGCACAGTGTACTTGAAAAAGCTGCAGACACTCAATGCCAGCCAATAAAAACAGCCAGGAGTGGGGATGCACCTTGTGAAGCCACAGAGGTGGAGCTGACCAAGACCATGGGAGCCCACCTTTTCCATCAGTGTGACCTGAATGGGAGACATAGAGACAAAGATCATTTTGGAGCTTTAAGATGTTACTGCCCTGCTAGATTTTGGACTTGCATGGGCCTGTAGCCCCTTCATTTTGGCCAATGTTTCCCATTTGGGACAAGTATATTTACCCAATGCCTGTACCCGCATTGTATATAGGAAGTAACTAACTTGCTTTTTATTTACACATACATAGGCAGAAAGGACTTGACTTGTCTCAGATGTGAGTTTGGACTATGGACTTTTGAGCTAATGCTGAAAAGAGTTAAGACTTTGAGGAACTGTTGGGAAGATATGATTGATTTTGAAATGTGAAAACATGAGATTTGGGAGGGCCCAGGAATGGAACGATGTTGTTTGGCTGTGTCCCCACCCAAATCTCATCCTGAAATGTAACTCCCATAATACCAATGTGTCATGGGAGCGACCCGGTGGCAGGTGATTGAACCATGGAGGTGTTTTTCCCATGCTGTTCTCATGATAATGAATAAGTCTCATGAGACCTGATGATTTTATAAAGGGCAGTTCTCTTGTGCATGCTGTCTTGCCTGCTGCTATGTAAGATATGACTTTGCTCTTACTTCACTTTCCAACATGATTTTGAGGCCTCCCCAGCCATGTGGAACTGTGAGTCCATTAAACCTTTTTTTCTTTATAAATCGTCCAGTCTCAGATATTTGTTCATAGTAGTATAAAAATGGATTCATACAGGACTTTTAGTTTTTTTCCAACATTTTTCCATTATAATGATCTTATTAATAATTTTCCCATATGTTATTCCTCATATCTACCTGTACAGGGAATATTATCATTAATGGAACTTTTGATAAATGGGATCAAATTTTCTTCATAGAAATTTTAACACTTTATACTCTACCAAACAATATATGAGACCATCTGTTTCTTAACCCCCCCTTCTCTAATACAATGTTACTATATTCTTGATTTTCCTAACTTCTAAAATTGATTTTTTTCTAAATAAGTTTGATGACTTTTCATATGTTTAACAACAATTGGTATTTGTTTCTCTATGTTCTTTCTATGTATATTCATGCTCAATTATTGAATTGTGTTGGTGTTTTAATTATTTGAAAAGGTTGTTTATAAATGTGAAGATTACTGGTTTATTGTAAAAAGGGTAGCATATTTTAAAACTCATGTTGCCATTTATATTTGGACCTTTCAATTATGTTACCATCCAGAACCATTTTTAAATATGTTATTGAATTTATTAATATTTTCTTTTAGACTACAGAATTTTGTGTCATTATCAAAAACCCTGGTGAAATGTCGGCCTGAAAAGACCTAGAAAATGTATCACCATTTGTATAATGGGTTTATTTGTGTGTCCTTACAAATATAATTTTCAAAGTATGTCATAAGAAAAGTCTGTGACTCAGTAATCTAGAGCAGGTTTACAGATGGTAAATGGTAAAATAAGAATCATTATTCAGTACTAGAGATGGAATAAAATTCTTTATTTCCAGTAAAGTACAAGAAGTTGCCAATGCAGTGCTCCAAAGACCACATTTGAAGTAAGAAGGCTAAAGAATATGTACTTGACAGTACAAATGCTAGGACCTGAGGTAGCCACAACTTTATTTCATTAGAAAAAGACAAATAGAATTCCAAATAACTGTACCAATTCACATTACCAAGAAATGCAGAAATATTCAAGTTGCTTTAGCTATTATTAACTGCTTTGTTAATTGCTTCATGTTATGTGTGAAATGGCATAATTTGATGTTTCAACATGCATTTCTCATAATTATTAACAAGCATAAATATGTTTGTTTCTCTTTTTATCAGTCTTTCAAATTTTCTTTTTCTAAAATAACATTAACTTTTATTTTAGATTCAGTGGGTACATGTGCAGGTTTGCTACATGGGTATATTGTGTGATGCTGAGATTTGAGGTATGAGTGATACCATCACTGACATAGTAAGCAGAGTACCCAATAGGTAGGTGTTCAGCCCTTTTCCCCTTCCCTCTCTAGTAGTACCCACTGAAACTTTACCAAAAGTTTATTATTCCCATCTTTATGTCCATATGTGCCTACTTTTTAGCTCCCACTTATTAGTTAAAACGTGTGGTATTTGGTTTTTCATGCCTGCATAATTTGCCTGGATGATGGCTTCCAGCTTTATCCATGTTGTTGCAAAAGGATATTCTATCTTTGTTTTGTATGGCTGTGTAATATTCCATTACACACACACACACGCGTATATATATCATATTTTTTATCCAACCCACTGTTGATGGGAGCCTGCATTGATTATGTGTCTTTGCTATTGTGAATAATGCTGCAATGAACATACAAGTGCATGCATCTATTTCATAGAATAATTTATTTTTCTTTTGGTATATAATCAGTAGTGGATTGCTGGACCTAAAGATATTTCTGTTTTTACTTTTGAGAAATCGCCAATTGGTTTCCACAGGGACTGATAATATACATTCCCACTAACAGTTACATCTCCTTTTCTCCACAGCCTCCCTAGCAGCTGTTATATATTTTCCTTTTAGTAATAGCCAAAAAAAATCATATGATCACCTCAATAGGTGGAGGGAAAGGTTTCTATAAAGTCCAACATCCTTTGATGATAAAAAAAAAACAACCTTAACAAACTAGTCATTGAAGAAATATACTCAAAATAATAAGAGCTTTCTGTGACAAACCCAAAGCCTACATCATGCTGAATGAGTAAATGCTGAAAGCACTGACCTTAAGAACAGAAACAAGACTAGGATGCCTGCTTGCAACACTCCTTTTGAATATGGTTCTGGAAGTCCTAGCCACAGCAATCAGTTAAGAGAAGAAAATAAAAGGCATTCAAAAAGGAAAAGAAGAATCAAATTATCTCTCTTTACTGACAATGATTCTATATGTAGAGGACTCCCCAAAGAAATGTTCTTATAAATGATAAAAAAAAAAAACTTTAGTAAAGTTTCAGGATACAAAATCCATGTATAAAAATCATTAGCATCAATAACATTCAAGCTGAAAGTGAAATTACAAACACAATCCCATCTACAATAACCACAATAAAACACAAAATACCTAGAAACACAACTAACTAAGGAGTTGAAAGATTTCTACATGAGAACTACAAAACATTGCTGAAAGAAATAAAAGTTGACACTAACAAATGGAAAAACCTTCCACACTCATGAATAGAAGTAATCAATATTGTTATTAGTAAAATGGCCATATTGTCAAAAGCACTTTACAGATTGATGCTATTCATATCCAACTATCAACATTTTTCACAAAGCAGAAAAACTATTCTAAAATTAATGTGGAACCAAAAAGAGCCTGTATGGCCAAAGCAATTCTAAGCAAAAAAAAAAAAAAAAGCTGGAGACACTGTAACTTCAAACTTTACTACTATTCTATAAGGCTACAGTAATCAAAATAGCATGCTACTGGTACAAAAACTGACTTAGGAAATATATATGATTCTATTATATTTGTTCTCCTCCAGAATAACTCAGTACTTCATTTCTTCACAACTTTCTGTGGTTTTATGTATTCTTTTTTCATCCCAAAGACATTATAATTATTGTTGCTGTTATACATATTTGATGTTTGTTTAGATTCATCAACATATTTTTAACTTTGTTTTCTTTTTCTCTTCTTAGAGTGACTTTATATCTGCCTAAATTATTTTTTGAACATTTCATTTTGTGGGGTTTATATATAGCAAACACATAATTTTTATTTTCTGACCATATTTTCACTTCTTTCTCCCTCATTCCTAACTGACACTAATCTGTTCTCTGTTTCATGATTGTGTAATTTCAAGAATGTCATATAAATGAAATCATGCAGTATGTAAACTTTTGACATTGGCTTTTTTTTTTTTAACTCAGGAGCATAATTATCTTGTAAGCCATCCAGATTGCCATATGTATCAATAGTTTGCTCCTTTTTATGGCTGAATATTAAAGTATCATATCAGATGGCCTTAAAATGGTGAAATATTAAACAAATGATGGCATGTTTCAGTTTTTAACTAATATGAACAGTTTAGAAGAGGCAAAAAGAGAAACAGGCCATTGTATGTAACCATATTTTCATATAATCTTTAAAAAGGTTTACAGAAAAATTAAATAGCAGTGAAAAAGGATTCTTATATACCCCCTCACCACCATCCAAAACACAATTTTCCATATTATTAGCATCTTGTGTTAGTGTGATTCATTTATTATAACTGATGAGCCAATCTTGATATATTTTTTAATTAGCTAAAGTCCACAGTTCACATGCGGGTTTACTCTTTCCATTGTACATTCTATAGGTGTTAGCAAAGGTATAATGACATATATTCACCATTAGAGTATGATACAGAATAGTTACATGATCATAAAAATCTCCTGTGCTCCAACCTATTCATTTCTCCCCTCTTCCTTCCAGCAAACACTGATTATTTTACCATCTCCATATTCTTGCCTTTTTCAAAATGTCAAATTGTGGGAGTCATACAATATGTAGCCTTTTCAGACTAACATTTTTCACTTAGGAATATGCATTTATTCTTCCTTCATGTCTCTTTATTACCCAGTTGGTCATTTCTATTTATTACTGAAGAACATTCAATTTTATGTATATACTACAGTTTATTTATTCATTTACCTATAGAAAAACATGTTGGTTGCTTCCAAGTTTTGGCAATTATGAATAAAGCTGCTGTAAATACTCAAGTGCAGGTTTTCGTGAGGATATGTTTTCAATTCATTTGTGTAAATATCAAGGAGTGAAGTCTCTGAATCATATGGTAAGACTATGTTTAGCTTTGTAAGAAACTGCCAAACTGTTTCCAAAGTGGTTGCACAATTTTGCATTCCTACCAGCAATAAATAAGACTTTCTCTTTTCACATTTAATATTACCAGAGTTTGGATTTTATCTCTTCTAATAGGTATGTAGTAGATTTATTCATATTTTTCTTACTGTGTTTTTTTCTTACTTCATGTTATTCCTACTCTCCTTTTCTTATCACTTCCTTACTCTTTAGATTACTTTTTTTAGTTCTTCATTTAGGATAGCTCTATTAGTAAAAAACTGCCTTCATTTTCCTTCATCTGAGAAAGTCTTTATTTTGCCTACCTTGTTAAGGGCTATTTTCATTAGAAATAAAATTATGGGTAAATAGTGCTTTTCTTTTACCACTTAAAAAAAATTGGTGCTATTTTTTTTTCTGGTCTCCATAGTCCAGATGTGAAACCCACTATGATCCACATTGTTTTGCCCTATAGATAAGGTATCATCCCTCTTTTACAGATTTCCAAATTTTTTCTTTGTCTTTAGTTTTCAGAAGTTTGAATATGATGTGTCTTGATATCAATTTAATTGGGTGTATTCTCTTTGGCGTTTGCTCAAGTACTGAATCTTCAGGTTGATTTTTATTCATTATTATTATTGCCAAATTTGTAATTTTCAGCCACTCTTACTACAAGAACTTTTTATATTCCATTCTCTCTCTCCTATCCTTCTGGAACATGATGACATGAATATTAAGCTATTTGTTGTAGTCTCAGGAGTTCTTTTAAAATTCTATTTTCTCTCTCTTGTTAAAACTGTATGATTTCAATAGTTCTATCTTCCAGCTCATTGATTCTGTCATCTCCCTCCCATGCTGCTGCTGAATCAATCTAGAGTTTTATTTTCAGTTCTAAAATTTCCATTTAATTTATATTTTATTTCTTTGCTGAAACTTTATATTTCTTTGTGAGACTATTTTTAAATTTGTTTCAAAGATGTTTGTAATTGCTTCTTGAATTACTTTTATGATGGCTGCTTTAAAATCTTTGTTAGGTAATCCTAACATCTCTGTCATGTAGTGCTGACATCTATTGACTATCATCTTTCATTCAATTTGAGATCGTCCTGTTTCTTGCTATGATGCATTTCCTTTGTATTAAAACCTGAAGATTTGGGACATAATATTTTAAGACTCTGAATCTTATTTAAATTTTGTCCTTTAGCGTGCTTCTTCTGAAATGCTCTGGCCTGAGATGAGGAGGCACTTCCTCATTACTTCCCATGATGAATAGATACCTACATTCTTTACTTAGCTCCTGTTCACACCTGACGTGGAAGGGTCTTCATTATTCCCAGGTAGGGGTGAGACTCCTGGCTCCCCACATGAGGCCTCCAATGATATATCCTTTATGGGAGGGATAAGAGTGCTTCATTGCTGCTCCTCTGAATGTCTTTACTGACACCATGAGAAGAGAGGGTGATCGCCTTATTTCTCCTGGCCGCTAGATAAAGTTATGACTCTTTATTGGGCCTCTTCTGACGCTACCCCAGAAGGGAGAAGGAAGGGAAAAAGTACCTCATTACTGTTGGATGGAGGAAGAAGTCCAGAATCCCATGAGGTCTTCGCTTTCAGCACAGCTCAGGCCTTATCACCATGTGGAGGAGATGAAAGTTCTGGTTCCCTACTTATCCTCGAATACCACCCCAGCAAAGTTAGAAACCCCTGTGACAGCTAGGCAAGATTGGAATTCCAGACTCATCATCCAGCTTTTGCTGGCACGGGTGTAGGTGTGGCCAAAATTTTTGTTGTGGTATCCGCTGCAGTAGAGTAGGTATTTTCTGAAAGATTGCTGTCTTTCTAGCCCCCTCCTTTCTTTATATTCGTTTCTACCCCACAGCCTTAGGGGAAAAAAATCATGCTTTTAATTATTTGATCACCAATAACCACCTCTTGGACAAATGGAGTAACAGATTAAATGTTATTGGTATCAAATAATTTTTTGATCTTCCTGTGGATTGCAAGAATCATGAAACAAAGAAAATATTTCAGTATTTTTTTAAGGAAAAAATCTTATCTTCAATGTCATCCATAATATCGTAATGTTCTCTGGTGAATCTTTGTGATATAAGCATACAATCACTCTCTATAAAAAATAACATGTCTTCCAGACTTGTGATATTTTCTGTCTGTCCTATTTTAATAGTAGACATAAATAACAATTATTAGGCAAATATCTATGTTTTGTATCATTGTGAAAATAAACACATAAAATGTTTTAAATTGTTATTTACTTTCTATAACAAAAAAAGAGTTTTTATTATGATTCTCCAAGGTTAATAAAAAGAAAGATTTGCATTTTTGCCTTGTTCTGGACCTGTAAAATCTGCATGTACCTATGTTTCACTCAATGTATGCTTTAAATATGTAAGTAATATGTGAACTTCGAGTTTTATCTGGAAATCTTGATAATTGAGAGAACACAAATAGAAAAAGAAAAGAATTTTTCTATAATATGCATAGTTACCACATAAATTATGTAGACCTTAAATACAACCTTAAAATATTGTTAGCATCTATTTTTATTACTTCAAAAAATCTCAATAGAATAATTTAAAAATTTTAACATAATATACCTGCTGAAGCTGATAGCAACATGATTCTAGAAACTAATCAAATTACTTTTAATGCAGAGATAATGCTCTTGCCTTAATTTTTAAAAATAAAGTAATTCTAATAATACATTTTGAACATATACAAGCATAATTATCTTCCATTACTATCACATGGACTAGCCAATTTAAAACTACAAATTATATGAAAAGATAAGTAGAATGAATAAGAAAACCTTCCTTAACATAAGCTATGCTTTTTCTTTTTTTTACCTTGAACAAGTCCTTTTAATTTTCCTCTGAAAACCGAAAGATTTCTTTGTTCCTTCAGTGAATATTCTATGGTCACACATGTTTTTTTAACCTTAACTTCTAACTTTCTGTGGAAAAGTAAAGCAAACTCTGATATTAGCCATAACAAATATGTTCTAAATCATGCTAAGCAATATTAATTTATGCAAGCATTTATTTCCGTTAATTTACTTGTCATTTATTTAAAATATTTTATTTTAAAATATTTTATTTTATTATCTACTTATTTTTATTTATTTATATTGTTTTCCTTGGGCCATACAATTTCATTGGCCCATCAGGGGAAGTGCCAGAGATAAGGGTCCTTCTCTTCCTATCCCCCAATGCAGAAGACTCCCACTGAAGGAGAGCAGAAGCTCAGGGGCCTGCCAACTCAGAGGACCTTGGAGTTGGGCAGGTTGTTGTAGTAATCTTCCTGGCCCTCTAACTGGTTGCAATACATAGAGATCTCCTACTCCAGCCATGAGGTGAAGTCCACACGCGCCTGGAACTCCTTGTTCTGCTGCTCGCTGTCAACACACACATCGCCCAGCTGGGCTTTATACGTATTTTATTTCAAGAAAGAAATTAATGTATTATTGAGAATGATATTTGAAAATTATGATTAAACATATTAAGAAAGTGCAAATGGAGGCGCAAGGTAATTACATCATATCTCAAACAAATTGTTTTCATGTGGTGACATTAGCTACTTACTACATTATCAGAACATAACACATTTATGGTAGTATCATTGCACCATTTACGATGAAACGTATATTGTAACTGATAGTGCCAAAAAATATTAGAAATCAAAATGATTTTTTTTAAATGCAGCTTTATTTCATGTAGAAAATATACTTTTTTTTTAACAAAATTGCCACAATCAAGGTGTACTTTCTTTTGTTGTTGTTGTTAAGGTATCTTACTTTTGTGATTATCTTAAGTACGTTGCAATATGCTGCCTTTGGAACACTTTTAATTAATTGTCTAAAAACCTTGCTGGAATAAATATATTCATAACTCAAGTCATAATGAATTAATATATTCAGTGCCTCTGTAATAGCTGCTATGCCTTAATAAGTGCTCCTTAGCAATTTATTGGAAATTAATTAAGTCTTGCCAAAGGAACTCCAAAAAGTCAGCTAGTAGACTAATTGAAATTATTATAACCTTTTTGTGTAAATATACAGTACATATGATTGGATAAAGAAGAACATCTTGTAAATTTGATTAATTATCAGATTAATTATTCTTAACATTTATATATCAAATATCAAATAAGACATCACTGGTAGTTATTATGCATTAAAAATAGTTTGTGAGTACTTAAAATCATATTTTCTTAATATATTTTAGTTTAACATTGTTTAGACATTTAAAAATCCTATTAACATTACATTGAATAAGGTTGATATTTTTCAGTGGCCTATCTTTCCTCTATTTTCTGAAACTTTTATAGCCCTCCAGTTACCAAATATTCTTGCTCTCATTTATTCCATCCAAAATGTACACACCTGGACCATATTGTCATTGCTTTCTGAAAGGTGAATATTGCAGTTAGAGCAAATAATTTAGTTAATGCATTGAGTCTAACTTAATGTCTAAGTGAAGTTTAAACGTGTCTTACTTAGCCTAGATGGGTTAATGCTAAAATTGGTGATTGATAGTGCTGGTAGGTCTAAGGGAGAGATACTTTGTATGAAGATATCCCAAATGGAACACATTAAGTCCAAAACAAACACAGTAAGTCCAAAATGAAACACAGTAAGTCCAAAAACTAGCCATTATTTAACCTATCTCTGTATGCAAAGCACTATGCCAAATGCTTTGGGAGAGAAAGAATTGTATTTAATCTTTATGTAACCTATTATAATCTGCTATAACTATTTAACCTACTATAACTATTATTAAATATCAATAGATGCAGAATAATTCACATAATTAATAGTTATAAACATTCAGCCTCAGAATAGCTAAGTAAGTTACTCAGGGTCACGTGGTTATTAAGTGATAGACTTGGGATTTGAACCCATATAGTCAGAGCACAAAGATAAAGTGCTTGACTGTGATTCCTAATTCCTCAGGTAAAAACAGATTAAAAGCCACCTACTCTGGCTAAGTATATGTGCAGACCCATGTCATAATAGCTAGTAGATTAATAACTGTAAAGCAGAAGTGAAATAATAATAATACCTGTGGATAACATTTCAAATTTTGTCTTTGTAGCCTCTTCCTTTCTTTCCAAAGTTTGTCTACACTAAGTTAAGGAATAGTTTTTAAACTTAAACCAAAGACGGTCAATAGGAAAGTTGAGAATAGAAATTCTTCACAAGTTGGTAGGAAGATGTATTTTGGAAACAGTAGGCAAATATACAGTGATATCAGCTTGGTCATTTGTGCTTACATTCACCAATTTAATCAGCAGAATGTTATTTTGACATCAAGTAAATTTGTCATTGAACAATGCATACATTGTACAGATTTTGCCTTCTTCAGTGGGGTGTCTGTATACATTTGATACTTCAAATGCCAAAAGTTCACCTTTCATGTTTTCTCATAAACCTTTCACATTGAATGTTTAGCATGCTTTTTTCTTGCCATTTTGTACTCAATTAGAAGGGAACATTTTGAAATTTAAAAAATATTTATGTATGTATGATACTAAATTGTATATAGATTTATTTCTATTTATATATCTATATAATATTAAGAATTGCCATGTGCCTTGCATTTTGTTAGATACAAGATAAATGATATAGTCAGAGAAGACACACAATGTGAAATATGTGTAATGGCTGATTAATAAATCCTGTTTTTGGTATTTGTCAGGATTATCTACAGAAAATGGTATTCCATTCTAGCTAGCTTAAGAAAGAGGGAATTTGTTTAAGGATATTAAAAGATACTAACAAATTTTTGTAACCTATTATGGATATATTGGTATGAATTATTGTTGAATATTTAAAAGGCTCAATAAATCAGTAGAGGAGGAGGGGGACTGAAGACTGAAGAAGGGAATACTAGCTTGAGTTTCACGAGCAACTATCCAAATCATACCAAGGAACAAGTATGCTAAGAAACTTTCTTTTAACTTCATAAACTTGTAGGCTCTGGAACTACACTGACACTATACAATCTACCATTACGCTATTAAAATAAAAACCCACCATAATTAGGAAATTACATGCCTATAGACAATCAGGACACTGTCATGATAAAAAACAATTACAGTTCCTGCGCTTGTCTCTGGAAACACACGGTACCTACTAGAAGCTGCAGCAGCAAAATCAGTGTTTGTACCCTGTCTCTACACGCTTGGAGCCAGTTATTGAACTATGGAACAACTGTTGACATCATTGCACCAAAAGCAAGTGCCTTAATGCCCACATTTGCCAGGTGAACAGCAAAAGAAGCTGCCATATGGCCTCCATCTCACTTATGTCTTCCAACATTTTGTGTGCACATACGATCAGTCAAACCTAAATTATATCTGGAAACCTGGATCTGAATGAGTTTGGAAAATCCAATTTCTATGTATTCAGTCTCTTTATTACAGAAAGGCAAACTAAGGGAGAGTAGAATAGATATCAAATCATTTACATAAAACATATATTTATAATGTTAAATAATGTATTATATGGAATAATGTCTTTGTCATTTAGGTGCTAATATCTTTCAAATCTATTTTCTAATGTATTTTGCCTTTCTAGGTGTCCAGCCTTTGTCTCTGTATCAGAAAGTTTTTATCTGCAAAGAGTGAAAATACCATATCGAAGGTAACTTAAATAATGTGGATAAGCATTACCCAACAGAAAGAAAGATGCTCAGAGCAATAGCAGTTTCAATGTTAGTAAAGTAGTCAAAAACATTATCAAAACCAGAAGTCTTTCTTAATCTAAGAGTGTTGACTTTGATACTCAGACTTGACCCTCATAACCTGAAAATCCAAGATTGGTGTTGACAACATAGGATTGTTGCAAAGGCGGAAAGTTGAAGGCAGCTGTGATGGCTAATACTGAGTGTAAACTTGATTAGATTGAAGAATACAAGGTATTGATCCTGAGTGTGTCTATGAGAGTGTTGCTAAAGGAGATTGACATTTGCGTCAGTGGGCTGGGAAAGACAGACCCACTCTTAATCTGGGTGGGGCACAATCTAATTAGTTGCCAGGAGGGCTAGAATATAAGCAGGCAGAAAAATGTGAAAAGAGAGACTGGCCTAGCATCCCAGCCTACAGGTTTCTCCTATGCTAGATGCTTCCTGCCCTTGAACATCAGACTCTGAGTTCCTCAGTTTTGGAACTCACACTGGTTCTCCTTGCTCCTCAGGCTGCAGACAGCCTATTGTGGGACCTTGTGATCATGTGAGTTAATACTTAATAAAGTCTCCTTTATGGACTATGTGTATACATATATATATATATATATATATATATACACACACACACACATAGTCCATATATGAAATATAGTCCAAATATGGAATATATATTTATATATATATTCCATATTTGACCATCATAACCTGAAAATCCAAGACTTGTGTTGACATAGGATTGTTGCGAAGGCAGAAAATTGTCGCTGTAGAGAACCCCAAATAACTTTGGTACCAACAGTGGTTCTTGAGTAACAGAATATTAAGGATGGAGTTCTTTTGTTGGTTTTGGAGTTTCTGGAGTTGGCTGCTTAATATAATTAGACCCAAAAATGCTAAGGACCCTACTTCTAATGGTATGGAGAGCACTGATAGTTCTTGGTGTGAATTGTTTAGAGAGTTATGTAAGATAAATGCATTTGACACTCCTGATTCATCACTTGTGAGAGGACAAGAGTTTAGTGAGTCTATACTCAATAGCTTTGATCATATCTAGAGAAACAAGGAACATAATAATGCTGGTTGGTTGCTCCTAAGTTCAGTGAAGAGTGTGATGAAAGAATATAATGAACTCAGGGATTCAATCTGTTGGCTTCAGAAGCAGACACTAGACCTCAAATCTGGTAAGATTTCCCTGAGTGAGTCTTATATCCTGTATAGAAAGAGATGGAATTGTAGAAAAACAGACACAAGCTCTTATCATGCGAGTGGCTGACCTTCAATGAAAAGTGCATGCACAGCCTCACCAGGAGTCTACTGTTTAGGTAGACTGTTAGGCATTGACTGAGAAAGAATAGGATCCTGTATCTTGTAATGGGGATATGTGAGAGGGCCCTGATATAGCTGGGGACACCCTGTTTGTAAACTCTGGTGAACATTTTTTTTTTTTGCCAGGAGAAACAGCATCCCCATCCCCGTAGTGGCAACAACCCCTCCACAACCCATGCTGCCATTACCTTTTCAACCATTTTCTGAGGCTAAATCCTGCATTGCCTGAGGCAACAGTGATGGCCTTCCCTGAGGCAGTTCCTAGGCAAGATAATGTTTATTCTTCTCAGGAGCCACCACCAATATCTCTGTTTGCTTCTAGGCCTGTAACTAGACTGACCTCAGCAGGCCCCCAGAGATGAGGTTGAGAGTGTGGCCTATAAGGAGGTTCACCACACTCAATAAGAACTGCTTGAGGTTTCTAATTTATATAAACAGAAATCTGGAGAGCAGGCATGGGAATAGGCATTAAGGGTGTGGGATAATGACAGAAGGAACATAGTGTTGGATCAGGCTGAATTTATTGATTTGGGTCAACTAAGTGGGGACTCTGCACTTAATGTTTCAGCTTGTGGAGCTAAAATTGGTTGTAATAGTTCATTTGTTTGGTTACCTGAAACATGGATTAAAAGATGGGCCATTATGAGCAAGTTGGAAATGCCTGATCTTCCTTGGTTTAATGTAGAGGAAGGTACCCAAAGGTTTAGGGAGATTGGGATGCTGGAGAAGATTAATCACTTTGGAACTACTCATCCCAGTTTGGAGGGTCCAGAAGATATACACTTGATCAATGCCTTGTGAAATACATTTGTGAGGGCAGCACCTGCATCTTTGAAGAGCCCTGTAATTGCTTTTCTCCGTATGTCATATCTAATGGTGGGAACCATAGTCACTCAACTACAAAATTTAAACACAGTGGGAAAAATTGGATTCTGAGATGGCAGGGGCCAAATGACGGCACTCAAACATCAAAGGCAAGGAGGGTGTAACTACTGTAATGAACAGCAGAGGCAAAGTGGCAATCAGAATAGTTTGACTCATATAGATGGGTAGTGCTGTGGCATTAGCTAATTTACCATGGTGTTCCTAGAAGTAAAATGGACAGGAAGACTGCTGCATTTATACTTAATTTATACAAGCAGAAAACTTCTAGTTCTAATGGACAAAAGAGTAAGTTAAGTTATATAAACAGAGAATTACAGTCCCTCAATTAATTTCCAAACTTGAGCCAGTTTACAGAACCAGACCCCCTTGAATGAAGGGGATGCTGGGTCCCCTTGAAGAAGGGCCCCACTATATTAATGACAATTTATGCAATGAATATTTTGCCCATCCTTCCCCAAGGATACCTCTGGCCTTTAGCCAGGGTAACTATGCATTGGGGAAAGGGAAATGATCAGACATTTCAGGGACTACTGAACACTGGCTCTGAGCTGATGTTGATTCCAGGGGACCCAAAACGTCATTGTGGTCCTCTAGTTAAAGTAGGGGCTCATAAAGGTCAGGTAGTTAATGGAGTTTTAGCTCAGGTGTGACTTAGAGTGGGTTCAGTGGGTCTCCAGACTCATCCTGTGGTCATTTTCCCCAGGGCCAGAATGCATAATTGGCATAGACATACTTAGCATCTAGCAGAACTCCCACATTGACTCCTAACTAATAGGGTAAGGGCTATCATGGTAGGAAAGGCCAAATGGAACCCATTAGAGCTGCCTCTACCTAGAAAAGTAGTAAATCAAAAACAATATTGCATCCCTGGAGGAACTGCAGAGATTAGTGCTACCATCAAGACTTGAAAGACACAGGTGTGATTCCCACCACATCCTCATTCAATACTCTCATTTGGCCTGTGCAGAAGACAGTTGGATCTTGGAGAATGACAGCAGATTATTGTAAGCTTAACCAAGTGGTAAGTCCAGTGGCATCTGCTGGACCAGATGTGGTTTCATTTCTTGAGCAAACTAACACATCTCTTGGTAACTGGTATGCAGCCATTGACTTGGTGAAAGCTTTTTTCTCCATTCCTGTCCATAAGGCCTACCAGAAGCAATTTGCCTTCAGCTGACAAGGCCAGAATTATACCTTTACTGTCTTACTTTGGGGTATGGCAACTCTCTAGTTTTGTGTCATAAACTTAATTTGGAGAGATCTTGATCTCTTTTCACTTTTGCAAGATATCACGTTGGTCCATTACATTGATGACATTATGCTGATTAGATCCAGTGAGTAAGAAGTAGCAAACACACTAGACTTATTGGTTAGACATTTTCGTGCCAGGGAATGGGATATAAATCCAACTAATATTCAGGGATCTTCTACCTCATTAAAATTTCTAGGGGTCCGGTGGTGTAGGGCCTGTTGTTTTCCTTCTAAGGTAAAAAATAGGTTGATGCATTTGGCCCCTCCTATAACAAAGAAAGAGGCACAATGCCTAATAAGCCTATTTGAATTTTGGAGGCAACACATTCGACATTTGGGTGTGTTACTCTGGCTCATTTATCCAGTGACCCAGAAGCCTGCCAATGTTGAGTGTTGTCCAGAACAGCAGAAGGTTATGAAACAGGTCCAGGTTGCTGTGCAAGCTGCTCTGCCCCTTGGGCCATATGATCCAGCAGATCCAATGGTACTTGAAGTGTCAATGGCAGATAAGGATGCTGTTTGGAGCCTTTGGCAGGCTCTAATAAGTAAATCACAGTGGAGGCCTCTAGGATTTTGAAGCAAGGCACTGCCATCTTCTGCAGATAACTACTCTCCCTTTGAGAGACAGCTCTTGTCCTGTTGCTGGGCTTCAGTGGAAACTGAACGTCCAACTATGGGTCATCAAATCACCATCATGAGCTGGGTGCTTTCTGACCCATCTAGCCATAAAGTGGGTTGTGCATAGCAGCATTCCATCAGCAAATGGAAGTGGTATATACCTGATCAGGTTCAAGCAGTTCCTGAAGGCACAAGTAA
This sequence comes from Sapajus apella, assembly GCF_009761245.1. Taxonomy (NCBI): domain Eukaryota; kingdom Metazoa; phylum Chordata; class Mammalia; order Primates; family Cebidae; genus Sapajus; species Sapajus apella. Next base: position 6,112,340 of record NW_022436985.1, on the reverse strand, counting down.
GTGACATGAGGAAGCCGTTCAAGTGTCCATGGTCTCTACTTTGGCCACCCTGCCGTCTCCCTTAGCATGCACCAATGGCCTCATGGGGAGTTTCCTATGATCAGTTGACAGAAGAAGAGAAGTCTATGGCCTAGATTACAGGTGGTTCTGTGCAATATGCAGGCACCACCCAAATGTGGACTGCGGCAGCACTACATCCCTTTTCTAGGACATCCCTGATGGACACTAGTGAAGGGAAATTTTCCCAGTGGGCAAAACTTTGAGCAGTGCACCAGTTGTGCACTTTGCATAAAAAGATAAATGGCTAGATGTGCAATTATATACTGATTAATAGGTTGTAGCCAATGGTTTGGCTGGATGGTCAGGGACTTGGAAGAAGCATTATTGGAAAGTTGGTGACAAAGAAATTTGGGTAGAGATTTGTGGATGGGCCTATCTGAGTGGTCAAAACTGTGAAGATATTTGTATCCCATGTGATAGCAGAACCTAACACTGAGCCCTCAATATGGCACCATTCCTCAGGGTGATCAGCCAGCTACCTGGTGACAGGTTGATTATATTAGACTTCTTTCACATTGGAAAAGGCAGAGGTTTGTCCTCATTGGAATACATGCTATTCCAGATATGGGTTTCCTATTCTGCACACAATACTTCTGCTAAGACTACCATCATGGACTTACGGAATGCCTCATCCACACCATGGTATTCAACACAGCATTTTCTCTGACCAAGACACATGTTTTGCAACTAAAGAAGTGTGGTAGTGGTCTTATGCTCATGGAATTCACTGGTCTTACCATGTTCCCCATCATACTGAAGCAACTGGATTGACACAACCAGTAGAGGATCCTTTTAAAGTCATAATTACAATGCCAACTCAGTGACAATACTTTTGAGAGCTGGGACAATGTTCCCCAGAAGGTTGTGCATGCACTGAATCGGCATCCAATATATGGAACTGCTTCTCCCATAGTCAGGATTCACGGGTCGTGGAATCAAGGAGTAGAAGTGGAAGTGGCACCACTCACCATCACCCGTAGTGATCCACTAGCAAAATTTTTGCTTCCTGTTCTTGTGACATTATGTTCTGCTGGTCTACTGATCTTAGTTCTAGAGTGAGGAACACTGCCATCAAGAGACATAACAGCAGTCATGCAGCAAAGGGGCCTGACTGTTAGAAGGAAAACTAAGAAACAGAAAGAAATAGCTTCAACAGCAACAAAAAGGAAACCCACTCAGAGACCCCATCTGAAAGTCACCAACTACAAAGACCATAGGTTGATAAAGACACTAAGATGGGAAGAAACAGCACAAAAATGATGAAAACACCAAAAACCAGAATGCCTCTCCTCCTTCAAAGGATGAAAAGAATATAAACGACTTGATGGAGCTGAAAAACACAGCACGAGACCTTCACGAAGCACACACAAGTTTCAATACATGAATCGACCAAGAAGTAGAAAGGATATCAGAGATTAAAGATCAACTCAATGAAATAAAATGAGAAGGCAAGAAAAGAACAATGAATGAAAAGAAATTAACAAAGCCTCCAAGAAATATGGGATTCTGTGAAAAGACCTAATCTGATAGGTATATCAGAATGTGACAGAGAGAATGAATGCAAGCTGGAAAACACTTTTCAGGGTATTATCCAGGAGAACGTCCCCAACTTAGCAAGGCAGGCAAACATTCAAGTCCAGGAAATACAGAGAACACCACAAAGATATTCCTCAAGAAGAGCAACCCCAAGGCACATAATCATCAGATTCACCAGGGTTGAAATGAAGGAAAAAATGCTAAGAGCAGCCAGAAAGATAGGTCAGGTAACCCACAAAGGGAAGCCCATCAGATTCGTAGTGGATCTCTCAGCAGAAATCCTACAAGCCAGAAGAGAGTGGGGGCCAATATTCAACAGCCTTAAAGAAAAGAACTTTCAACCTAGAATTTCATATGCAACAAAATTAAGCTTCATAAGCAAAGGAGAAATAAAATCCTTTACAAAAAAGCAGTTGCTGAGAGATTTCATCAGTACCAGGCCTGCCTTACAAGAGTTCCTGAAAGAAGCACTAAACAAGGAAAGGAAAAACCAGTACCAGCCACTCCAAAAACATAACAAATGGTAAAGACCAGCGAGACAATGAAGAAAATGCATTAACTAGTGGGCAAAACATCCAGCTAGCATCAAAATGGCAGGATCAAATTCAGACATAACAATATTAACCCTAAATGTAAATGAGCTAAATGCCCCAATCAAAAGACACAGACTGGAAAATCGGATAAAAATCAAGACCCATTGGTGTGCTATATTCAGAAAAGCCATCTCACATGCAAGGACACACAGAGTCTCAAAAAACAGGGATGGAGGAAGATTTACCAAGCAAAGGGAGAGCAAAGAAAAGCAGGAGTTGCAATCCTAGTCTCTGATAAAATGGACTTTAAAC